>NC_034592.1:10451327-10465630 GCF_900095145.1 Mus pahari | reverse complement strand
AAAATCACCAAGATAGGAAAAACCTTACCCAACCTATCTAGAGGGTACAGGGAGAGTATCCTAACTAACAAAATCAGAAATGAAAAGGTAGAAATAACAAGAGAACATGAAGAAATTCAAAGCACTATCAGTTCCTACTACAAAAGGCTATACTCAACAAACTGAAAAACCTGGATGAAATGGACAAATTTCTAGACAGATACCAGGTACCAAAGTTAAATCAGGATCATATTAACTATCTAAAAACCCCTTATCCCCCAAAGAAATAGAAGCAGTCATTAATAGTTTCCCAACCAAAAAAAAGTCCAGGATCATATGGGTTTAGTGCCAAGTTCTATCAGACCTTTAAAGAAGACCTAATTCCAATTCTCCTCAAACTATTTCTCAAAATAGAAACAGAAGGTACTCTACCCAATTGATTTTATGAAGCTACACCACACAAAGACCCCACAAGAAAGAGATCTTCAGACCAATTTCCCTTATGATTATCGATGCAACAATACTCAATAAAATTCTCACAAACCAAATCCAAGAACACATCAAAACAATCATCCATCATGACTATGTAGACTTCATCTCAGGGATGCAGGGATCGTTTAATATATGGAAATCCATCAATGTAATCCATATGTAAACAAACTGAAAGACAGACACCACATCATCATCTCATTAGATGCTGAGAAAGCATTGGACAAAATCCAACACCCATTCATGATAAAAGCCTTGGTAAAATCAGGAAATCAAGGCCCATACCTAAACATAATAAAAGCAATATACAGCAAACCAGTAGCCAACATAAAACTAAATGGAGATAAACTTGAAGCAATCCCACTAAAATCTGGGACTAGAGAACGATGCCCACTTTCCTCCCTACCTATTCATTATAGTACTTGAATTCTTACCCAGAGAAATTAGACAACAAAAGGAGATCATGGGGATACAAATTGGAAAGGACAAAGTCAAAATATCACTATTTGCAGATGATATGATAGTATATATAAGTGACCCTGAGAACTTTTAAACTTGATAAACAACTTCAGTGCAGTATCTGGATATAAAATTAACTCAAACAAATCAGTGGCCTTTCTCTACACAAAGGATAAACAGGCTAAGAAAGAAATTAGGGAATCAACACCCTTCACAATAGTCACAAATAATATACTATACCTTGGTGTGATTCTAACTAAAGAAGTGAAAGATCTGTATGATAAGACCTTCAAGTTTCTGAAGAAAGAAATCAAAGAAGATCTCAAAAGATGGAAAGATCTCCCATGCTCACGGATTGGCAGGGTTAATAAAGTAAAAGTGTCCATTTTGATGAAAGCAATCTACAAATTAAATGCAATCCCCATCAAAATCCCAACTCAATTCTTCCCAGTGTTAGAAAGGGCAATTCGCAAATTCATTTGGAATAACAGAAAATCTAGGATAGAAAAAACTATTCTCAGCAATACAAAAACCTCTGGTGGAATCACCTTGACTGACTTCAAGCTGTACTACAGAGAAATTGTGGTTAAAAACTGTGTGGTACTGGTACAGTGACAGATAGGTAGATCAATGGAATAGAATTGAAGACCCAGGAATGAACCCACACACTTATGGTCACTTGATCTTTGACAAGGGAGCTGAAATCATCTAGTGGAAAAAAGACAGCATTTTCAACAAAAGGTGTTGGCACCACTGGCAGTTAGCATGTAGAAGAATGGGACTTATCTCCTCCTACAAAGCTCAAGTCTAAGTGGATTAAGGAACTCAACATCAAACCAGAGACACTGAAACTTAGAGTGGAGAAAATGGTGAAAAGCCTCAAAGATATGGAGCTACCTTGCTATCACTTCAAGGTTGTGGGACAGAGGGAATGAGGAAGAAGTTCCCAACACTGACCAGAGTGTGCAGCAGGCCTTGATGGAGCAGAACAGAAACTCTATGGTTTAAGAGCTTTATTATAGAAATGCAGGGGAAAGAGAGAAGGGAGAGAGAGAGAGAGAGAGAGAGAGAGAGAGAGAGAGGAAGGCTAGATAGAAAGAGAGAGAAAGAGGGAGGAGAGGAAAGAGAAAGGGAAGAAGAGAAAGAAGTGAGAGGTAGAGGAACAAAGGAGTAAGAGTAACAGGATAAGAATAAGAGAGCATGGTGGACTGAACACCCCTTTTTATGGTCTTCACTGTTGCTAGGTAACTAGGGAGGAGTTTTGTCTTGATGTCAGAAGCTTGGGCCATTGCTTACATGACTACTGACCATGCTTCTCTTGTGGGGGCAGTTAGAGGTAGTAACTTATGCAGGGGCTGGATTTCCAGGAGCATGAAGGAACGCCTACCATGTCATGAAGTGAATTATGACCATCAGGGTTCAGACCTCAGCTCAACTGGAGACCAGTCTACAATTTCCCACAGGAAACCACCAACCTTGATCTCAAGCTGTACTACAGAGCAATAAGTGATAAAAAGGCACATGGTATTGTTACAGAGACAGGCAGGTAGATCAATGAACTAGAATTGACCCAGAAATAACCATATACATCTATAGTCACTTGATCTTTGATAAAGAAGCCAAAACCATGCAGTGAAAAAAAGGACAGCATTTTCAACAAATGATGTTGGTTCAACCAGTGGTCTGCATGTAGAAAAATGCAAATTGATCCATTCTTATCTCCTTGTATAAACCTTAAGTTCAAGTGGATCAAGGACCTCCCCATAAAACCAGATACACTGAATCTAATAGAAGAGAAAGTAGGGAATAACTTCTAAATACTTGGGCATAGAGGAAAACTTCCTGAACAGAATACCAGTGGCTTATGCTTTAAGATCAATAATCGACAAGGACCTCATAAAATTTTTAAAGCTTCTTAAAGGCAAAAGGACACTATCAACAAAACAAAATGGCCACCTACAGATTAGGAAAAGATCTTTAACAATCCTATATCCAATAGAGGGTTACTATCCAAAATATACCAAGAACTTAGGAAGTTAGACTCCAGAGAACCAAATAACCCTATTAAAACATGGAGTACAGAGCTAGACAGAGAATTCTGAACTGAGGAATCTCAAATGGCTGAGAAGAACTTAAAGACATGTTCAATATTCTTAGTCACCAGGGAAATGCAAATTAAAATGACCCAGATATTCCACCTCACACCAATCAGAATGGCTAAGATCAAAATGCCAGTGACAGCAGATGTGAGGATGTGGAGAGAGACAAACACTCCTCCACTGCTGGTGGGACTGCAAGCTGGTGCAACCACTTTGGAAATCAATCTGGCAGTTCCTGAGAAAATTGGAAATCATTCAACCTGGGGACTCAGCTATACCATTACTGGCCATACACCCAGAAGGTGTTCCAACATATAACAAGAACACATTCTCCATTATGTTCATAGTAGCCTTATTTATTATAGCCAGAAGCTGGAAACAACCCAGATGTTCCTCAACAAAAGAATGGATACAGAAAAGTGGTACATTTACACAATGGAGTACTACTCAGTTATTAAAAAAATGACTTTCTGTTCATAGCAGTCTTATTTATACTAGCAAGAAGCTGGAAAGAACCCATATGTCCCTCAACAGAGGAATGGATACAGAGAATGTGGTACATTTACATAATGGAGTACTACTCAGCTTTAAAAAAATAATGAATTCATGGAATTATTAGACAAATATGTAGATCTGGAGGATATCATCCTAAGTGAGGTAACCCCATCCCAAAAGAACACACATGTTATGCACTCACTGATATGTGAATATTAGCCCAGAAACTTAGAATACCCAAGGTACAATTTGCAAAACATATGAAACTCAAGAAGAAGGAAGACTAAAGTGTGGATACTTTGAACTTTGTTAGAAGGGGGAACAAAATACCCATGGAAGGAGTTACAGAGACAAAGTTTGGAGCAGAGACTGAAGGCATGACCATTCAGGGACTGTCTCACCGGGGATCCATCCAACAAACAACCACAAATACAGACATTATTTCAGATGCCAACAAGAACTTGCTGGCAGGAGACTGATAGAGCTGTCTCCTGAGAGGCTCTGCCAGTGCCTGACTAATACAGAAGTAGATGCTCACAGCCATCCATTGGATGGAGCACAGAGTCCTCAATGAAGGAGCTAGAGAAAGTACCCAAGGAGCTGAATGGGTTTGCAGACCCCTAGGAGGAACAACAATATGAACTAAACAGTAAGCCCAGAGCTCCCTGGGACTAAACCACTAATCAAAGAAAACACAGGAAGAGACTCATGGCTCTAGCTGCATATGTAGCTGAGCATGCCCTAGTCATTCATCAGTGGGAGGAGATTGGAGGATTTGTTTATAGTACTATAATGACTGACTCTCTATAGTTAGCAACTGATTATTTTATTGAATGTGCCAAGAAACCTAAAGTGACCACAGTTATAAAAGTGACACACAGATTACTTTATAGTTAAAAAAACAGAACCAATAATGAAATGTGACCTCATTTTTGTTCATTTTATATAGTTGACATAATTGGATTGCTTTAATGATCCTGTTTCAATCCCTACACTTAAAATAATTTGATAACTTACTTGACAGAAACACACACACACACACACACACACACACTATCAGAAGAACAGAAAGCTAGTCAGTTTGTACATACATTTTGAAAAGCACTTTCCCTGAGTAGAGAATTTTTCAGAATATCATCTGTGCAAACATGCACCTATTAGATGCACATATTGCTTTATTGATGACAAACACTACAGCTTGCTTGAGAATCGTATTTCTGATACTTCATTACAAAACAATTACAGCAGATTAATAAAAATGAAGTGAAGAACAATAGAATCTAACATCTGTCAATATATTAATTTCACATATTAATATTTTGTGGCATTATATGGCTCAGTTTCAAAATTTGTTTTGCTTTGGAAAATAATTGATTGCTTAAGAAGAATGCTAAACAGTGGCAATCTATTTTGCTGAGAGTTAAATGTAAATTTTTATATTTAGTAATTATTGATTTTTTTTTTACAATTTTCTAAATTGACTGTGGAACTAATAGAAAATATAGATCTGCTCCTGGATATATACCCAGATCTTCTAACTTGTAATAAGGACACATACCTCACTATGTTCATAGCAGACTTATTTATAATAGAAAGAAGCTGGAAAGAACCCAGGTGTCTTTCAACAGGGGAATGGATACAGAAATGTGGTACATTTACACAGCTATTAAAAACAATGAATTTATGAAATTCTTAGGCAAATGGATGGATCTGGAGGATATCATCTTGAATGAGATAACCCAATCCCCAAAGAACACACACGATATGCACTCACTAATATGTGGATATTATCCCAGAAACTTCAAATACCCAAGATACAATTTGCAAAACTCATGAAACTCAAGAAGGAAGACCAAAGTGTGGATGCTTCGCTCTTTCTTAGAATGGGGAACAAAATACCCATGGAAGGAGTTACAGAGACAAAGTTTGGAACTGAAAAGGAAGGAAGAACCATCCAGAGACTTCCGTAAACAGGGATCCATCCCACAAACAACCAACAAACCAAGACACTATTGCATATACCACAAGATTTTGCTGACAGAACCCTGATATAACTATCTCCTGTGAGGCTATGCTAGTGCCTGGCAAATACAGAAGTGCATGCTCACAGTCATCTATTGGATGGAACACAGGGTCCCCAATGAAGGAGCTAGAGAAAGTACCCAAGGAGCTGAAGGGGTCTGCAGTCCTTTAGGAGAAACAACAGTATGAACTAACAAGTAACCCCAGGTCTCTAGTTGCATGTATAGCAGAGATAGCAGAGAATGGCCTAGTAAACCATCAGTGGGAGGAGAGGCCCTTGGTTTTGGGATGATTCTAGGCCCCAGTATAGGAGAATGCCAGGACCAGGAAGAGGGAGTGGGTGGGTTGGGCAGCAGGTGGAAGGGGGAGGATATAGGGCATTTTTGGAGAGGTAACTAGGAAATGGAATAACATTTGAAATATAAATGAAGAAAATATCTAATTAAAAAAAGAAAATATAGGTCTGATGACAGAAATCTTATCAGCAAGAGTCAAAAAGTTTAATTGCAATATTTGGTGTTAGTTTTATTGTTAAGGTTAAGTATGACAACTCTTATTTTATCTTCATGACAGCAATAATTTACAGAGGTATCACCCTCCTAAAAATATTTGTAAAAATACAAATACCTGTGTACACAGTGGGTCAACATTAGATTGGGTGTCACTGATGTGGAGGAGATATTTGACTGCACACATGGAAGATTACCTGGGTCTCATTAATGATGTGTTGGGATATGGTTAGTGTGTGGAAAAGAGGCCTAATAGCAATACAAAATTCAATGAATCCTAGGAGTTGGATAAAAATGGTTCATGGAGACAACTGCAATGGTAATATTGAAAAAGTAGGGAGGGATTGAGTCAATTGGACATTAAGATGAGTATACTACATGTTGTAGGTATTTAATTAATATGTGTTGAGTTTTTAATATGGTAAGTGTATTTCAACCAGAAAAGTACACAAATAATGTTGGAGCAATTAAATTAAAAAATTTGAAAGTGCTTTCCACACTTGGCAGTTGAACTATATTTCAGTTAGCACTAATGAAAATAAAGCATGAAGAGAGACATTGAAACAGACCAAAGATGCACTTACAGAGTATCTGAAGAAGTCCATTATAGATTTGATTATACTCAGACTGAATTTGACTGATCTAGACTGATTTTTTTATCAGAATATGTTTTCTGAATCTTTCTTCATTATTAACACAAACTCTACCCTTTGTTTGTACTTTTAGCCTTAGTAACTATTCTAGTTAGGGTTTCTATTGCTGAAATGAAACACCATGACCAAAATGCAAATTTGGGAGAAAAAGATTTGGTGGATAAGTTCACATTGTAGACCATCATCGAGGGAAACCAGAACAAAAATTCTAATAGGGCAGGTGCATGGAAGCAGTAACTTCTTACTGGCTTGTTTCTTCTGGCCTGTTCAGTCTGCTTTCTTATAAAGCCCAGGATCATTAGCCCAGGGATGGCACCACCACAATAGTCTGGGCCATCCTACATCAATCACTAATTAAGAAAATGCCTTACATATTCACCTACAACCTGATAATATGGAGGTATTTTCTTAAGTAAGATACTCTCCTTTTAGATGACTTTAGCTTGTGTCAAGTTGACATAAAACTAGCCTGAACATAACTCTTACATCAGGGAAATGGTTCTTTACTGTTGTGACCAGCTAATAATTCACTGATGCATGCAGTCTTGATATCTGAGCAGATAGTTAAAAAGGCTAGCTACACTTCTGGGAAAAAATATACAGAGCTTATAAAATTACATAGAAATGGTTTAACATCACTTCTTTCCTAAGTTTGAGGTAAGGCATGTGACAAAAATAATTTCAAGTCCCCAGGCTATTTCACCTGCTGGCTGTATAACACCAAGTTAATACCACAGAAAGAAAAATATTACTCAAATATGTACTTTAAAACTCTGATACAAAATGTCAATCAATTTTTTTTTATCAATTCAGGAATAGCTCCCAATACATTGAAACAAGTTCTATCTTGAAACCTCAGTGGCCACACCTGACATGGACTTAGAAGTACTCCCAATAAGGCAACCCACAGTCAAAAACATAAGATTCAGAGAGAGCAATAGAAACTAATGAATGAAAAACCCCACCCAATAAGAATGAGACCAGATATAAACATCTAAATTATAATTATTCCAAGCCCAGGGTGCCTAGACACTAGCCACAATAAATTATAATAACAATAATATGTCTTCATTGGATCTCAGTAGACCCTGAGAAATGTAGTATGAATTAAATCAATAGTAGGACTTCACAATAGCAATTGTGAATGTTCTCATTGACCTTAATGAGGATAAGAATAAGCCCATAATGTAAACCATGAAAACACTTCCAAACCTGGAATGAAATGAAAACTGTTCAAGACATAAGACATGGAAGGAGAAATAAAAAACAAAGCAAAACAAAACATGAACATGAAAACTCTTCTAACTGTGATAAAACTGGAAATGAAAAATTTAGGAATTTGAACAGGCAATACTCATCACCTGAGTACAGATGGAAGAAAGAATCTCAGGCCTTGAAGACAAGATAGAAATAAATGGGTGCCCTGGTTAAAAAACAAACAAACAAACAAACAAAAAATCAAACCAAAACAACAACAAAATGACAAGTTAAACCTAAAATCATTAAGACATAAAACATGAAAGAATTTTGGGAAACTGTAAAAAGACCAAATAGAAGAAGAGGAAAAAAACTCAGATCAAAAGCATAGAAAATATGTTTACCAAATCACAGAAGAAAATTTTCTTAATCTAAAGGAGATGCCTATCATGGCCTAAGAAGCATAAAGAACACAGTAGACCTGACCAGAAAATAAGTTGCCCATGATAATAATAAAAAAAATACTAAGAGTACAGAAAAAATATTAAAAGCTGCAAGGGAAAAAAGGGTAAATAACATATAAAGGTAGAATTATTAGAATACCACCTGGATATTCAATGGAGATTCTGACATTCATAAGGCAAGAGTCCGGGCTGATGCTGTTTAAACTCTCTAAAAGAACAGAGATACCAGCTTAGATGACTATGATCAGCAAAACTTTAAATCACAAAACATGTAGCCAGGTAGTGTTGATGCATGCCTTTAATCCCAGCACTTGAGAGGAAGAGGCAGTTGGATTTCTGAGTTCAAGGCCAGCCTGGTCTACATAGTAAGTTACAGAACAGCCAGGGATACACAAAGAAACTCTGTCTTGAGAAAAAAAAAACTTTAAAAAGTGTATAAAGAAAAACATTTCACAGTAAAACTAGATTTAATCTCTATTTGTCAACAATTCCAGCTCTACAGAAGGTAATAGAAGGAAAACTTCAGTTTGAAGATGTTAACCCCATCCAAGAAAAGAGGAAGAATAATATCAAATCAGCGCATCAAAAGAGGGCAAATACTTATACCACCACAACAAAAGGACTGAAATCAACTCAGACTATATATTGTTAACTCTCAACATCAATGGTCTCAGTTCCATAATAGAAAGACACAGAGTAGAAGAATGGATTTGGAAACAGGATCCATCCTTCTGATGCCTCCAGAAAAGATACCTTCATATCAAGGATAGATATCACATCATGGTAAATGAATATATATATATATATATATATATATATATATATATATATATATATTCTCAGAAAATAGACCCAAGAAGTAAGCCAGTATAACCACTTTAATAAAGAACAAAACATACTTCAAAAAATATAGAAACATGGATGCCATGGTCAAAGAAACTGTTCAATCTATCTAAAAAACATCAAGGCACAAAATATGCAAAAAAAAATCAGAAGAGAGTATGAAGAGTACTTCATCCTCATTAAAGGAAACATTCATCAAGAGAATATTGCAATCCTACCTAATCTATGTCCCAAACACAAGGACATCAATGTCCCTAAAAGAAACACTAATGTTATTTAAATAACATTGACACAGTGATAGTAGGTGACTAGACTAGGAGAATAGAATGGAGAAAGGGAGAAGAGGGAGTAAAGAGGATCAGCTAAAAGGATCAAGGCAATTTGAGGGTTTGTATAGTAACTAACATAAAAGAAGTGTCTTAAAGTACACATGTATATCCAAGTAATGAGGAAGATGGAACCCAAATTGAATATTTCTTGTCATGAAATGAAGCCTCCAGTTCCAAGAATGGGTTACATTTAATCATGTTGCTAGCCTGAGCAACTCCATGGGATAACCCAAACAACCCAGGCTATTTCCAAGACTATTGGTTGTTTTCCATAAACTGATGGTAAAATACTATTGCTTAAGGTAATATCTCACTGAACATGGAGAAATCACACTAGTGCCAATCTAATGTCTTTACCTGTATAGACTAGTGCTTATGGTACTCTGCATGTACTAAGGACAAAGTAAACACCAAACCCAGCTACAAAACCTTTGATCTACAGTAATGATTTGCGCTCAAGATGAGTTAGTCTCAGATTGGTTTTAAAGAACCCATCCCCTACACTGCTCTGGTTACCAAGAACCTAAGATGAGATAGGTCAGGGACCTAAGAGAAATCCAAATGCTACTGTTCTGATGAAGAAACATAGCAATAAAATGAGTTCTAATGGTATTCTGCCATACTCAGTGATCAGTGTCTTACTGAACAACCATCAAAAACCATCCACCTATATTAGATGTGAATTAATGCAGAGCCTCACAGGTGGACACTGTACAGAGAGTTCAAAGATCTTGAAACACTAGATATAAATCAGATGTCTCTGTCAATACTCTCCTTTCAGGCCTTAGGGAACCTTGTGGCAGAAGAGGTGTAGAATAAAGAGTGTAAGAACCAGAGGGTTTGGAGGACAACAAGGAAAAAGGCCTACAAAACACATCTGGATTGGTGCACATATGCATAGCCATAGAGACCATGGCAGGCAGAATGAACAGGGCTTCCATAGATCTGGGCCTGATTAGGGAAAACAGTCTCAGTGTTAAGATAGAGGTGGACACCAGCCCCCATCCTTAAGCAATATGCTATCTCCAAATGATAAGTATGTGGAGAGGAAAAAATTAGCATTCTCCAACAAAGTCTGGGTATAAAAACCACTCTTAAGGGAAGAATCAAGCTAAGAGGTAGATGGCCAACATATAGTGAACTCAATGGCATTTTTGGAAGTTCTTTGTCCCATAATGATTTGTCAGGGCTTATTGTCCCTGTTCTTTAACCTTATAGGTCCTTTGTGTATGTCTGTGTTCCTTGTAGAACAAAGGGTTTGCAGATGGGTTTGGCGTTCACTTTTCTCCTTTGGTAGCATAAAGAGTACTTTTCAGTACCATGAACACTAATCTAAAAAGGTACAGATTTTAAGTGGGCACTAGTGTGAATCCTCCATATTTAGTAAATTGTGTAGATGCTATACACATGTGAACACACACACACAAACACACACACACACACACACACACACACTTATAAATAGACAGGTTTTGTGGATCACAGGGAAGCTAGAATAGTAAGATTTGAAGAGAAAATAGAGGAATTGGGTTAGTTAACTGAAGGATATTTTAAAAATCAATAAAATTTTATTTTACATGTATGAAAGTTTTACCTGGTTATATTTAGATGCACTACATGAATATCTAGTGCCTTTAAAAACATTTTAAACTTAGTGTGCACCTTTAGGATCAAGCATATCTGTGTCACTTCAACACTGTAAGCCCTAGGTTCATTGACATAGCTCGTGCCCTGCGCATTTTCTGATTAGCACCCTAGAGCCAAACCTAATTGCAGCATTTCTATGATCTCAGGCCTAGTTCCAGATTTTAGTTTATATACTGACCTTGTCTGGTAAGTTTGAGAGCATAGCCCACCTCTACTACCCTCATACTTCTAGACACAGCTCATCTTACACTTGTTCAGGAAAGGCAAGGTCAAGGCACAAAATCACAAAAAAATGAAAGGTCAGTATGTCATTCTTCAAACCAACTAGTCTTATAAAAAGATTCTCCAAAAATTACCTAGATGAAGCCTAGGGCAGAGAATTTACAATAATTATCAAAAATTTAACAACAACAAAAAACTCAAAAGTTTAAAGAAGGTACAAACAATTCACAACTATATAATAGCAGTAAACACTGCCAGAGGGATTGCCAAGAAAACACTAACATGTGACTGAATGAAATGTCATAGATAATCCAGGATTTAAAGTCTAACTAAATTCAGTAATGTGATAGAACTATTGAGTACTTGGAGCAGTCTGCTATTCCTGGCAGAGCTCTATTCTTCTTCCACCTCTCTGTCCACCTTTATCAGACTTTCACATATTGAAACATAAAAGTTAGCTTCCCTTTCCACACCTATCTTCCCTGCTTTTGAGTCCTCTTGGGTACCCCAGCTGCCCAGCAGTCTGCTATCCCCAGCAGACCACCATTCTTTTGCCACTTCTCCACCCACTGTGATCGGACCTGCTAATCCTGAACCATACAGATCTGCTGAGCTGGTACTAAATAGTCAAAGGACTACCTATCAGAGGACTACCACACCAGGACCACCAAGGTTAAACCCTGTCCAAATATCTAATATGACAGAAACATTCAGGGATGGCTAAAGGCCATCTAAAGAACACAATGAACAAAAGTCAGGGCAATAGTACACCCTCAGAGCACAGCAATCCTACTACAGCAAGCCTTGGATAGTCTAACAAAACCAAAGCACAAGAAGATGACCTTAAATCCAATCTTATAAAGACATTAAAGACCTGTAAAACAAATAAATCCCTTAAAGATATACAGGACAATACAATTAAACAGGAAAAGAAAATAAGTAAAACTGTTCAAGTCCTGAAAATGAAAATAGAAACAATAAAGAAAAGACAAACTGAGAGAAACCTGGAGGTTTAAAACCAAGGGAAGAAAACAGGAACAACAGATAAAAGCATCACCATCAGAATACAGGAAGTGGAAGAGAGAATCTCAGATGTAGAAGATAGTAGAAATTACATCAGTCAATGAAAACATTAATCTAAGAAAAACCTTATGTAAAACATCCAGGAAATCTTGGATACCATAATCCTAACCCAAGAATAATAGGATAGAAGAAGGTGAAGAGTCTCAGCTCCAAGGCCCAGAAAATATTTTCAACAAAATCATAGAAGAAAACTTTCTGCATCTAAAGAAACAGTTGCCTATAAACATACAAGAAGGTTATAGAATACCATTCAGACCAGATTTGAAAAGAAAATTCTCCTGCCACATATTATCAAAACTCCAAATCTACAGAAAAAAGAAAATGGCAGAGGGGAAAAGGCCAGCTAACATACAATGGCAAACCTATCTGAATTATAACCAACTTGTCAACAGAGACTCTAATCCCAGCACTCGGGAGGCAGAGGCAGGTGGATTTCTGCGTTCGAGGCCAGCCTGGTCTACACAGTGAGTTCCAGGATAGCCAAGGCTATACAGAGAAACCCTGTCTCGAAAAAACCAACCAACCAACCAAACAAACAAACAAACAAAAAAACAAACCCCAGAGACTCTAAAAGGTCCTCTAAAAAACCCCACAGATAATATCACAGAGTACTATATAAAGCAAAACTATCAATCACCACAGATGAAGCAAATAAGACATTTCAAGTCACATCCAAATTTAAACTATATCTACCTACAAATCAATTCATAGAAGGAAAACACCAACCCAAAGAAGATCTACTATATCTCAGAAAACAAAAGAAATAAGTAACTCCATACCAGCAAAACCAGGGGGAAACACACACACACACACACACACACACACACACACACACACACACACAAACTATCACTGTAGGAAGTAACAATCATTGGCCATTAATATCTCTCAATATCAAGGGACTCAATTCTGCAATAAAAAGACACAGGCTAACAGAATGTATATGAAATCATTCTGTGCCATGCAAGAAACATACCTCGGCAATAAAGATAGATATTACCTCAAAGTAACAGCAGGAATAAAGGTTTCCAAGCAAAAGGACCCAAGAGGCAAGCTAGAGTAGCCATTCTAATATACTTTTAAATAAAATTAATCAAAAGAGACAAGAAAGTACACTTCATACTCATCAAAGGAAAAAAAATCTACCATGATGATATCTCAATTCTGAACATCTATGTTCCAAATACAAAGGCATCCAATTTGTAAATGAAATATTGCTAAAGCTTAAATCATATATTGAAGCTCATACATTAAGTGGGAGATTTGAACACTCAACTTTCACCAATTTATAGATCATCTAGATAAAAATAGAACTGAGAAATAATAAAACTAACAATATTATAAATCAAATGGACCTAACAGACACGTATAGAATATTTCACCCAAACACAAAAGAATATACTTTCTTCTCAACATCTCGTGTATCCTTCTCTGAAATTGACTGTATAGTAGGTAACAAAGGAAGCCTTAACAGAAACAAGAGAATGAAAATAACACTTTGTATCTTATGACACAACAATGGATTAAAGATGGATTTAAACAACTACAGAAACACCAGAAAGTCTACACACTCATAGAAAGCAAATATAACTCACTATTCCATGATCACTTGGTTAGGGAAGAAATAGAAATTAAAAGTTTTCTTGAGCACCTACCTAAACATGATAAAAGCAATCTACAGCAAACCAGCAGCCAACATCAAAGTAAATGGAGAGAAACTGGAAGCAATCCCACTAAAATCTGGGACTAGGCAAGGCTGCCCACTTTCTCCCTACCTATTCAATATAGTACTTGAAGTCCTAGCCAGAGCAAT
>NC_034592.1:10445770-10447757 GCF_900095145.1 Mus pahari | reverse complement strand
GTAGTGGGAGTGGGTGGGTAGGGGAGCAGAGGTGGGGGGAGGGTATAGGAAACTTTCGGGATAGCATTTGAAATGTAAATAAAGAAAATAATAATAATTAAAAAAAAAGTTTTCTTGAATTCAATAAAAATGAAGGCAAAACATATCCAAATTTGTGTGACACAATAAAAGCAGTGCTAAGAGGAAAGTTCTTAGCGTTCAATGCCTCCATGAAAAATTTAAAAAGTTCTCATACCAATAATTTAAAACTACACTTGAAAGCTGTAGACAAAAGAAACAAGCACAGTGAAGAAGAGTAAAAGGCAGGAAATAACCAAAATCAGGGCTTAAATCAATTAGTTAGAAATAAAGAAATCAATACAAAACATCAAGTAAACCAAGAGCTGGTTCTTTGAGAGAAACCAAGAAGATAGAAAAACCCTTCGCCAAACTAAACAAGTCAGAGAAATGGTATCCAAATAAACAATATCAGACAGAAAATTGGAAACATCACAACAGACACAGGAAAATCAATGAATCATTAGTTCTTACTTCAAGAGCATGTACTACAAAAATTGGAATATCTTAATGGAATGGGTGATTTCCTAGAAAGATAAAATTTACCAGTTAAATCAAGATCAGGTAAACTATTTAAATACACCTATAACACCCAAGGAAATAAAAACAGTCATTGAAAGTCTCCCAACCAAAAAATGCCCAGGGTCAGATGGTTTTAGGACAGAATTCTCCAGACTTACAAAGAAGAGCTAATACAAGTACTACACAAACTATTCCACAAAAGAGAAACAGAAGGAACACTGTCATACTTATTCTAGAAAGCCACAGTCACCCTGGTAGGTAAGTAAACCACACAAACAACCAAAAAGGAAAAGAACTTCAGACCGATTTCTCCTCTGAATGTTGAGGCAAAAATTCTCAATAAAATACTTTCTAATCCAAGAACAATTCAAAAATATCATCCACCATGATTAAGAGGCACACATACCTTGATAGTAACCAACAGATTGGACATAACACCAGCTCAACAAGAAAAATATTCTTGGAATTAGGAACCTAGCCAACCAACCATCTAGGGCAAGTAAAGTCTGATTTGATTATCGGGCTTATCCAAAACTTTCTCTGCAACCTGGTGCATGGAGAATGAACAGCTAATTCTCAAAATCAGGAACATGCCTGGATGTGTCAATATAAGCTTGTGTCCAGGGCTTTGAGAATTTTATCTTGAGACTGCAATAATGGGAGAAGGAACACAACTCATTCTCTAAAACCAGGAATATTCTTGGCAGAGTTGGGGTTAGGTACTGCACTAGCTATGGTTTCAGATCCTGAGACTCCAACATTACCTACTATATGGAACCATGATTATCAGCCCCAAGACTGTTTGTGCTTGGTCTGTACTATTCTTGAGATATCATGTGTCTTCCCATTGTATGATAGTTTCTACTTACTTTGTAGTGTCTCCCATTTTATTTCATGTATCACCTGGAAATAGTATATAAAATTCTGTAATAATAAGCTTACTTTACATAAAACATAATTTATGCAATGTCTCCTCATCCCAGCTTTTTTCCCCAATTTTTATTAGTTATTTACTTCATTTACATTTCAAATGCTATCCTGAAAGTCCGCTATAACCTCCCCCCACCTGCTCCCCTACCCACCCACTTCCAGTTTTTGACCCTGGCATTCCCCATACTAGGGCATATAAAATTTGCAAGACCAAGGGGCCTCTCTTCCCAATGGTGGCCGATTAGGCCATCGTCTGCTACAAATGCAGCTAGAGACACGAGCTCAGGGGGTACTGGTTAGTTCATAATGTTGTTGCACCTACAGGGTTGCAGCCCCCTACAACTCCTTGGGTACTTTCTCTAGCTCCTCTACTGGGGGACCTGTGCTCCATCCAATAGCTGACTGTGAGCATCCACTTCTGTGTTTGCCAGGCACTGGCATAGCCTCACAAGAGGTGGCTATATCAGGGTCCCTTCAG
>NC_034592.1:10437327-10445225 GCF_900095145.1 Mus pahari | reverse complement strand
TTTTGGAGTTCTTTGGTGGAATTTTTAGGGTCACTTATATATACTATCATATCATCTCCAAATGGTGATATTTTGTATTCCCCTGATCTCCTTTTGTTGTCTAATTTCTCTGGCTAGGACTTCAAGTAGTGTATTGAATAGATAGGGAGAAAGAGGGCACCCTTGTCTAGTCCCCGATTTTTGGGGGATTGCTTCGAATTTCTCTCCATTTAGTTTGATGTTTGCTACTGGTTTGCTGTACATTGCTTTTATTATGTTTAGCATTGGGCCTTGAATTCCTGATCTTTCCAAGTCTTTTATCACGAATGGGTGTTGGATTTTGTCAAATACTTTCTAAGCATCTAACAAAATGATCATGTGGTTTTTGTCTTTGACCTTGTTTATATAGTGGATTATGTTGATGGGTTTCTGTATATTAAACCACTCCTGCATACCTGGGATGAAGCCTACTTGATCAAGATGGATAATTGTTTTGATGTGTTCTAGGATTCAGTTAGTGATAATTTCATTCAGTATTGTTGCACCAATATTCATAAGAGAAATAGGTCTGAAGTTCTCTTTCTTTGTTGGGTCTTTATGTGGTTTAGGTGTCAGAGTAATTGTGGATTCATAAAATGAATTGGGTAGAATACCTTCTGCTTTTATTTTGTGGAATAATTTGAGAAGAATTAGAATTAGGTCTTCTTTCAAGGTCTGATAGAACTCTGCACTAAACATATATGATCCTGGGCTTTTTTTTGGTTGGGAGACTATTAACGAGTGCTTCTAACGAGTGCTTCCTTTAGGGGATATAGGACTATTTATATCATTAATCTGATCTTGATTTAATTTTTCTACCTGGTATCTGTCTAGAAATTTGTCCATTTCATCCAGGTTTTCCATTTTTTTTTTTTTTTTGAGGTTAGTCTTTTGTAGTAGGAGCTGATGATGTTTTGGATTTCCTCAGGTTCTGTTGTTATGTCTCCCTTTCATTTATGATTTTGTTAATTAGTATATTGTCTCTGTGCCCTCTCGATAGACTGTGTAATGCTTTTTCTATATGTTTATTTTCTCAAAGATCCAGCTCCTGGTTTGGTTGATTCTTTGAAAAGGTCTTTTTGTTTCCACTTGTTTGACTTCAGCCCTGAGTTTGATTGTTTACTGCCATCTACTCCTCCTGGGTGAATTTGCTTCCTTTCGTTCTAGAAGTTTTAAGTGTGCTGTCAATCTGCTAGTGCTTTTTGGTGGCACTCAGAGCTATGAGATTTCCTCTTAGGACTACTTTCATTGTGTAACATAAGTTTGGGTATGCTGTGGCTTTATTTTCATGAAACTCTATAAAGTGTTTAATTTCTTTCTTTATTTCTTCCTTGACCAAGGTATCATTGAGTAGAGAGTTGTTCATCTTCCATGTCAATGTTTGCTTTCTATTATTTATGGTGTTGTTTAAGATCAGCCTCAGTTTGTGGTGATCTGTAAGGATGCATGGGTTAATTTCTATATTTTTGTATCTGTTTAGGCCTGTTTTGTGACCAATTATATGGTCAATTTTTGAGAAAGTACCATGAGGTGCTGAGAAGAAGGTATATCCTTTTGTTTTTGGATAAATTGTTCTTCAGATATTAATTAAATCTATTTGTTTCATAACTTCTGTTAGTTACAATGTATCTCTGTTTAGTTTCTGTTTCCAGGACCTTTCCATTGATGATAGTGGTGTGTTGAAGTCTCCCACTATTGTTCTGTGAGGTGCAATGTGTGCTTTGAGCTTTACTAGAATTTCTTTAATGAATGTGGAGGCCCTTGCATTTGGAGCCTAGATATTCAGAATTGAGAGTTCATCTTGGAAGATTTTACCTTTGGTGAGTATGCAGTGACCCACCTTGTCTTTTTTGACACTTTGGGCTGGAAGTCGATTTTATTTGATATTATAATGGTTACTCCAGCTTGTTTCTTAGGACCATTTGATTGGAAAATTGTTTTCCAGCCTTCTATTCTGAAGTAGAATCTGTCTTGTTCCCTGAGGTAGGATTCCTGTAAGCACCAAAATGTTGGGTCATGTTCATGTAGCCAGTCTGTTAGTCTATGTCTTTTTATTGGGCATCTGAGTCCATTGATATTAAGAGATATTAAGGAAAAGTAACTGTTGTTTCCTTTTATTTTTGTTGTTAGAGTTGGAATTCTGTTCTTGTGGCTATCTTCTTTCAGGTATGTTGAATGATTACTTTATTGCTTTTCCTAGGGCATAATTTCCATCCTTGTGTTGGTGTTTTCCCTTTATTATCCTTTGAAGGACTGAATTCTTAGAAAGATATTGTGTGAATTTGCTTTTGTCGTGGAATACTTTGTTTTCTCCATCTATGGTAATTGAGAGTTTTGCTGGGTATAGTAGCCTGGGCTGGCATTGTGTTCTCTTTGGGCCTGTATAACATCTATCCTGTATCTTCTGACTTTCATAGTCTCTGGTGAGAAGTCTGGTGTAATTCTAATAGGTCTGCCTTCATATGTTACTTTACATTTTTCCCTTTCTGCTTTTAATATTCTATTTTTATTTAGTGCATTTGTTGTTCTGATTATTATGTGTCAGGAGCAATTTCTTTTCTGGTCCACTCTATTTGGAGTTCTGTAGTCTTCTTGTGTATTCATGGGCATCTCTCTCTTTAGGTTAGGGAAGTTTTCTTCTATAATTTTGTTGAAGATATTTACTGTCCTTTTAATTTGAAAATGTTCATTCTCATCTATACCTATTATCCTTATGTTTGATCTTTTCATTGTGTCCTGGATTTCCTGGATGTTCTGAGTTAGGATCTTTTNNNATTTTGCATTTTCTTTGATTTTTGTGTCAATGTTTTCTATGGTATCTTTAGCCCCTGAGAATTTCTCTTCTATCTCTTGTATTATTTTTGTTATCCTTGCATCATTGGCTCCTGACTTCTTCCTTAGGTTTTCTATTTCCAGAGTGCCCTTTGTGATTTCCTTATTCTTTGTAGTTTCATTCTTAGATCCTGAATGGTTTTGTTCAATTCTTTTGCCTGTTTGGATTCTTTGCCTGTGTTCTATTTCTTTAGGGAATTAGTTATTTCCTTCTTATAGTCATCCATCATCATCATGAGAAGTGACTTTAGATCCATATCTTGCTTTTCTGGTGTGATGGTATATCCAGGACTTGCTATGGTGGGAGAGTTTGGTTCTGAGAGTACCAAGACAGCTAGGTTTCTGTTGCTGCATGTTAGAGTGCCTGGAAGTGGTACCTCCTCTGGGGACTGTGGGGTTGTCTGCTGTGTTCTAAACCAAGGTAGACAAGTGCAGACCAGAATGAACCTCAACAGCAGGTCAGGCAGGGCTCCTGCGTCCCTGTTCCTGCTGGCTCCAGTCACTCCCAGATATCTTGGGACAGACATTGTGTTCCACTCAACAGTGATCCTAAGATCCTAGGCATACTAGTGTGCCTGGGTCATAGAGAGTCCTCTGGGGTCTGTGGGAACCTCCAGTGAGTTTATGCCCAAGGTGGCCCAGAGCTGCCACTGTCTGGGAAGGGTCCCAGCTGCTGGTTGGGTGGGTTTCCTTTGTCCCTGCTCCTGCTGGCACAGATACCTCACAATTGTTTTAGAACAGATGTTGTGTTCCACTCTCCTGTGATCTTAAGCTCTTGGGCATGCTAGGGCACATGGGCATTGAGAGTCCTCTGGGGACCATGGAACCTTCTGCTGATTTCACACCCAAGGTAGCCTGGGGATCATGCAGACTGGAAGGACTATTTTATATTTAAAAATATAAAAACAGTATCAGAAGGAAATTTCCAAACCACATTCAAGTTGACTTTATTCTGAAGATACAGATATGGTTCAGTATATGTAAATCAATAGATATAGCTGACTCATATAAGTAGACTAAAAGACCAAATCATTGGATACTCTATAGATGCAACTTTTAAAATAATAACTAACATGTCTTCATGATAAAATTACTAAAAAGATCAGGGCTGAAAAAAATGTACCTCAGCATAGTAAAGACTATAGTATGAAAAACCTCACAGCTACATCATCATAAATGTAGAAAAACTCAAAACAATCCATTAAAATCATGAATAAGATAAAAAGTCCCCCTATCACCATTTCTTTAAAGACTAGGTAGAGCAGCAAGAAAATAAAAGTAAGGAATAACACTACAAAACAAAGAAGAAAATTTTCTACATTGCAGATGACACATAAGATGTCTCCAAAATTATACAGGAAGTCTCATAGAAATAAACACCATCAACACTATTTAAAACAAAGTTGCAGCTTATAAATCAGCAGCCTTTCTATACACCATCAAGAAACAGTGGTAAAGATTCCATAGAATGAATAAGAATGGCTCCATAGGTTTATGTATTTGCATGCTTAAAGAGTGACATTAGGAAGTATGGCCTTGTTTGAGCAGATGTGGCCTTCTTGAGGGTAAGTATGGCCATGGTTTAAAATGAGGTTTAAAATCTTCAAACTAGACCGAGAAGCTCTCTCTCTCTCTCTCTCTCTCTCTCTCTCTCTCTCTCTCTCTCTCTCTCCTGCATTCAGATATGGATTTAGAAATCTTAGCTACCTCACCAGCACTACGTTTGCTCATAATCGACTAAAACTCTGAAATAGTAAGCAAGCCCAATTAAATGTTTTTCCTTATAGGTGTTGTCATGGTCGTGGTGTCTCTTCACAACAATAATTACTAATACTCCTCCATTCACAATAGCTATGACATTAACCTAAATAATTTGAGAAAGACACTAAAATATGGAAAGACCTTCCATGCACATAGATCTGTAGGATTAATATTATGAAAATGACCATTTTATCAAAAGTCATTTACAGATTTAACGCAACCCCAAACAAACTATCCATGACATTTTTCACAGAAATAAAAATCCTAAAATTCATACAGAACCACAAAAGATATAGAACAGTCAATGCCATCTTGATCAAAAAATACAATTCTTGGGAGATTACCATTCTACATTTTAATCTATGTTACAGAGTAATAGTACTTAAAACATTATGAAACTACCACAAAACAGTCATGTAGACTAATGGAACAAAATATAAGAATCAAACATGAGTGCAAGTAACTACAGACATCTGAAATTTTACAAAAATCCGAAAAACATATACTGGAGGAAAAGCAGCATCTTCAAGAAAGTATGCTAGAAAAACTGATGCATACATGAAAAAGAATGAAATTAGAACTATACTAATGTACAAATCTACCAAATACTGTAATTGCAACCTGAAAGTGTTAGATGAAAGAATAGGTAGAACTATAAGATATAGGGAAAGATTTTCTTAATAAAATTCCATTTATTCAGGAATTAAAGCTCCAAACTGAAAATTGAAACTTCATAAATCTAAAATGTTTCCACACAGCTATGAAAACAACTAATCAACTGAAAAGTAAACCTACAGAGTCAGAGAGAAGCTTTTCAGCTGTGTATTTGAGAATAATGTTAATATCCAGAATACACAAAGAATCAAGAAAACTAATGATCCTGTTAAAAGAAATAAACTGTGAATTTGAATAACAAGTTCTCAAAAGAAACAGAAAAATGTGAAAGGAATATCTTTGGAGATATTAAACAACCTAAATGTCATTCAACTGATGAATAGATAATGAAAATGTGGTGCATATACAGTAGAATTCTATTCTTCCTTCATTCTAAATAAATAGTTTTACACCCAAAGATAAGTGTAGCTCTCAACCCTTACCACAGCAGTTCCTTTTTGTAGCAGAGACAATCATACAAAAGGAAATCATTAATTCTGTAGGTAAAGGGATGAACCTAGAAATATTATACTTAATGAATTAACCAAAACTCAGAAAGATGAACACTATAGACTTGCCATTATTTATAGATATTGGCTATAATAATATAGCCAATATAATATAATATATTATATTTAATATATTATATTATATTATACTATATATTATATATAATTATATATTATATAATTATATATATTATTATATAATTATATATATAAAATTATATATATTATATATAATATATATTATATATTATATATAATATAATATTTAGATGTGAGTGTATAACTTGTAGTAATGACCATGGTACAGAGGATACAGGTATAAAATATGACACAGAGGCTATAAAAGAAGACCTGATAACAGTATGAGTTCATCACTGAATCCCTCTTCCTTTTCCCACTCAGATTTATGTAGTAAACAGTAATAACCTTGTTTTGCATTTAAAAAACCTGACAAATAATTTTAGCAGCCAATCCATGTAAGTGCCATGTAAATGATTTTGATAAACAGATTAAGTTCCCTTAATAAAACTTGAAGCCAAATATGTGTATAAATTGATGATACTACCACTCCATGGTATGGTTGATATGGGGGAGAGAACAGTTCAATGCATCTGGAAGAGAACACAGAGAGAAAACAATAGACTGAACATGGTTTGCAGAGTGGATCTGGTTAGAAGAGAAGGAGGAAAACAGGAGGGAGGGAAAAAGAGAGGGGTGTAGGAAGAAGAAGAAGGAGGAAGAGGAGAAAGAGGAGGAGGAAGAAGAGGAAGAGGAGGAGTGAGGGAGGGAGGGAGGGAGGGAGATACAGAGAGACACAGAGACAGAGAAACAGAGACAGAAAGAGAGGGAAAGAAGAGGAGGAGGAGGATGAGAGAAGAGAGAGAATTAGAGCAAGAAATGAAGACAAGAGTCTAAGAGAAAGCATAACTATATTAACAGAGTTCTTAAAAAAGTAAAAGGATTGGGAGGAGGGAAGCCCCTCAGCTGTAGGAAGTAAAGTGTTGGTATGTTGTGGTGAGTGGTGAAAAAAGTCTTGGAAGATCTGAGAAGAGCTAGAATTCTAATATGATAGCATTGACTCTGAGATGTGTAACAGTGATACTGAGGGAGCTTGAAAGGCAGTGTGTGCTTTGGTGTTTTAATAGGGATCACAGATAGTCATTTGCCTTTTCTGCCTGTGACAAAATCCACCTTAGAAAAGATGAACTGGCTTTACAATTCCAGAAGAATGATGGATTTTTTTCTAACTGTCAGAATTTTGGGAAATAGAGTTTCCTTGGACATGACAATATGAAATAGCATATTTTAATGCTGCATTCAAATCATTTTAACATTATGTATGCCTTATCTATACCTTCTAGTTTAATGATATAGCCTGTGCCATAACAAAGTCTTAAGTGAAACACAGTTTTAGTTCTATAAACATTTTAGTATTGAATCTTAATTATTTAACAATCCTCTCAATAATACATTGTTTCTAAAACTTATACTCTTAAAACTTATACTCTTTCTTAAAACTTATCCTAACAGTTTATGACACTGTTAGAAAATATCACTGCTAATAAGTCTGTGTAAATATTGCACCACACTATTAATTTCAAAATAAGAAAAATAGTGAACTTATTAAGCCTAAACATTTTGCACCAACATTTAGGTTTAGATTTGTTTTTATAAGTCATTTTATCCATTTACATTTCAAATGGTATCTCCCCTCCTCCTTGTCTCTATGA
Organism: Mus pahari; assembly: GCF_900095145.1. Lineage (NCBI taxonomy): Eukaryota > Metazoa > Chordata > Mammalia > Rodentia > Muridae > Mus > Mus pahari. Next base: position 10,437,721 of record NC_034592.1, on the reverse strand, counting down.
AGATGCTCCTTCACCAACTCACCCACTCCCACCTCACTGATCTAGCATCACCCTATGATGAGGCATCAAGCCTTCACAGGACCCAGGGCCTCCCCTGCCATTGATGTCATATAAGGCCTTGTTCTGCTACATATGCAACTAGAGCCATGGTTCAGTTTCTTGTATTGAGTGTTTACAAATACTTGTGATTAAAACTATTTAAGAATTTAAATTTGTCAGGTTTAAATATGGGCTTCTCTTCCTTTTGTGCAGCTTATAAAAGTTGGAACATATTCTTGGGCAAATGGATGTATCTGGAGGATATCATCCTTAATGAGGTAACCCAATCACAAAAGAAGTCACTAGATATGCACTCACTGATAAGTGGATATTAGTTCAGAAATTTAGAATACCC
>NC_034592.1:10434954-10437052 GCF_900095145.1 Mus pahari | reverse complement strand
GTGAGGCTATGCCAGTGCTTGGCAAACACAGAAGTGGATGCTTACAGTCAGCTATTGGATTGAACACAGGACCCCCAATGGAGGAGCTAGAGAAAGTACCCAAGGAGTTGTAGGGGGCTGCAACCCTGTAGGTGCAACAACATTATGAACTAACCAGTACCCCCAGAACTTGAGTCTCTAGCTACATATGCACCAGAAGATGGCCTAATCAGCCACCATTGGGAAGAGAGGCCCCTTGGTCTTGTAAACTCTATATGACAGGGGAAGGCCTGGTCCAAGTAGTGGGAGTGGGTGGGTAGGGGAGCAGGGGCGGGGGTGGGGTATAGGGAACTTTCGGGATAGCTTTTGAAATGCAAATTAAAAAAAGTTGTAACATTCAACTCTCATACCAATTCTTGCCAGACATCCATCTGTTGGACTTTTTACTTAATGTCCTCCCTCCTGTTTGTTTCATGAATACCTGGGAGATTTCACTTCGTATTTTTTAAGAATGGATCATTAAAATACTAATTTGAAACTATAATTATCTGCTTGTTCATTTCTTTTTTATCTTTTATTGGATATTTTCTTTATTCACATTTCAAATGTTATCCCTTTTATCCAGAAACCCTTATCCCATTCTCCCTTCCCCTGCCTCTATGTGGATGCTTCCCCAGCCACCCACCCACTCCTGTCTTTCTGCCCTGGCATTCCGCTATTCTGGGACACCAAAACCCCACAAAACAAGTGTCGCTCCTCCCACTGTTTTCCAACAAGGTCATCTTCTGCCACATATGTGACCGGAGCCATGGGTCTCTCCATGTGTACTCTTTGGTTGGTGGTCCAGTCCCTGGGAGCTCCGGATGTTCTGGCCAGTTGACACTGTTGCTCCCCTCCATGAGGCTGCAAACCCCCTTAGTTCCTTCAGTCCTTTCCTCAATGCCTCCATGGGGAACCCCATGCTTAGTCCAATTGTTGGCTGCAAGCATCTGCTTCTGCATTTGTCAGGCTCTGGCAAAGCCTCTCAGGAGTCAGCCATATCAGGTTCCTGTCAGTAAGCACTTTCAGACATCTGCAATATTGTCCGGGTTTGGCACCTGTATATATGGGATGAATCCCCAGGTGGGGCAGTATCTGGATGGGGGTTTCTTTTGGTCTCTGCTCAACACTTTGTCTTCATATTTCCTCCTGTAAGTATTTTTCCCCCTTCTAAGTACTGGGATTGCCAACTGGTACAATCACTCTGGAAATCAGTCTGGCAGTGCCTCAGAAAATTGGACCTAGTACTATCTGAAGACTCAGATATACCACTCCTGGGCATATACCCAGAAGATGCCCCAACATGTAATAAGGTCACATGATCCACTATGTTCATAGTAGCAATATTTATAATAGCTGGAAACAACCCAGATGTCCCTCAGCAGAGGGATGGATACAGAAAATGTGGTATATTTAGACACTGGAGTACGACTCAGCTATTAAAAACAACGAATTCATGAAATTTGCAGACAAATTAATGGAACTTGAAAATATCATCCCAAATGAGGCAATCCAGTCAGAAAAGAACACACATGGTATGCACTTACTGATAAGTGGATATTAGCCCAATGCTTGGAATACTCAAGATTCGATTCACAGACAATATGAAGCTCAAGAAGAAGGAAGACCAAAGGGTAGATGTTGCAGTGCTTCTGCTTGTTAATTTCAATTTTCAAAACACAGCAGTGCTGATATCTTCTTCAAGATGCAGGCAAAATTCACATCTGTTCTTATCCCCTGAAGTCTCAAGAGAGATTTCCTGTAGTGAGGACTGATAGTGATACACCAAACAGAAAAAAAAAAAAAAAAAAAAAAAGCAACCCTTGAAAAAAGTGATCCTTGTCATCCTTAGTGAGGTAACCCAATCACAAAAGAAGTCACTAGATATGCACTCACTGATAAGTGGATATTAGCCCAGAAACTTAGAATACCCCAGAAACTTAGAATATCCAAGATACATTTTGCAAATCACAAGAAAACCAAAAAGGATGACCATCATGTGGATACTTCATTCCTCCTTAGAATAAGGAACAAAATACCCATGAAAGGATATAGGTACAGAGACAAAATTTAGAGCTAA
>NC_034592.1:10433630-10434914 GCF_900095145.1 Mus pahari | reverse complement strand
GAGCTAAGATGAAAGGATAAACTATCCAGAGACTACCCCACCCGGGAATCCATCCCATCATCAGCCACCAAAGCCAGATACTAATGCACATGCCAGCAAGATTCTGCTGAAGGGACCCTGATATAGCCACCTCTTGTGAGGCTATGCCAGTGCCTGGCAAACACAGAAGTGGATGCTCACAGTCAGCTATTGGATGGAGCACAGGTCCCCCAGTAGAGGAGCTAGAGAAAGTACCCAAGGAGCTGAAGGGGGCTGCAACCCTGTAGGTGCAACAACAATATGAACTAACAAGTACCCCCTGAGCTCCTGTTTCTAGCTGCATATGTAGCAGAAGATGGTCTAATTGGCCATCATTGGGAAGAGAGGCCCCTTGGTTTGGCAAACTTTATATGGCCCAGCACAGCAGAAGGCCAGGGTCAAGTAGTGGGAGTGGGTTTGTAGGGGAGCAGGGGTGGGGTATAGGGAACTTTCGGGATAGCATTTGAAATGTAAATAAAGAAAATATCTAATAAAAAATCATAAAAAAAGAATCCATACCAAAATAATCAAAATAAAAATAAAAGGAGTAAGGGAAAAGGTCAAATAACATAGAGATAGACCTATTAGAATTACACCAGACTTCTCACCAGAGACTATGAAAGCCAGAAGATCCTGGACAGATGTTGTAGAAACCCTTTGAAAACACAAATACCAGCCCAGGCTACTGTACCCAGCNAAACTCTCAATTACCATAGATGGAGAAACCAAATTATTCCATGACAAAACCAAATTCACACAATATCTATGCACGAATCCAGCCCTTTAAAAGATAATATAGGGAAAGCATCAACACAAGGACGGAAACTCCATCCTAGAAAAACCAAGACAGTAATCCTTCAACAAACCTAAAAGAAGACAGCCGCAAGAACAAAATCTCAATGATAACAACAAAAATAACAAGAAGCAATTACTTTTCTTTAATTACTCTTAACATCAATGGACTCAATTCCCCAATAAAAAGACATAGACTAAAAGACTGGCTACAAGAACAGGACCCAACATATTGCTGCTTACAGGAAACCCACCTCAGGGAAAAAGATAGACACTACCTCAAAGTGAAAGGCTGGAAAACAATTTACCAAGCAAATGGTCTGAAGTAACAAGCTGGAGTAGCCATTCTAATATCAAATAAAATAGGCTTCCAATTCAAAGTTATCAAAAAAGACAAGGAGAGGCACTTCATACTCATCAAAGATAAGATCTACCAAGATGAACTCTCAATACTAAATATCTATGCTCTAAATG
>NC_034592.1:10401029-10433619 GCF_900095145.1 Mus pahari | reverse complement strand
GTGGGTAGGGAATAGGGGGTTTGGGTTATAGGGATCTTTCGGGATAGTATTTGAAATGTAAATAAAGAAAGTTTCTAATAAAAACAAACAAACAAACAAAAAAACAATCCATACCAAATCCATACAGTTCCCAGTTTTCTAAGAAAGCACCAAGCACTGAATTGCTTTCCGAAGTGGTGATACAAGTTTGCACTCCCACCAGGAATGGAGGAGAGTTCCCATTGTTCCACATACTTGTTAGCATGTGCTATCACTTGGGGTTTTTATCTTAGCCTTTCAATTTGCAGTTCCCTGATTACTAAGGACTATGAACATTCTTTTACATTATTCTTGACCATTCAAGATTCCTCTCTTGAGAATTCTGTTTAGCTCTGTACCCCATTTTTTTAAATTAGGTTATTTGGGTTGTTGGTGTCTAACTTCTTGTGTTCTTTATACACCTTGGATATTAGCCCTCTGTCAGATATAGGGTTGGTGAAGTTCCTTTCTCAGTCTGTAGGCTGCCATTTTGTCCCATTGACTGTGTCCTTTGCCTTACAGAATCTTTTCAATGTTATGAGGTCCCATTTATCAATTGTTGATCTTAGGGCCTGAGACAGGGAGTTGTCTCCTGTAACAATGAGTGCAAGACTATTTCCCACTTTCCATTTCACTAGATTTAGTATATAGGGTTTTATGTTGAGATCTTTTGTTTGTTTGTTTTGTTTTGTTTTGTTTTGTTTTTTGAGACAGGGTTTCTCTGTAAAGCCCTGGCTGTCCTAGAACTCATTTTGTAGACCAGGCTGGCCTCGAACTCAGAAATCTGCCTGCCTCTACCTCCCAAGTTCTGGGATTTAAGGCATGTGCCACCAACTGCCTGGCATGTTGAAATCTTTTATCCACTTGGACTTGAGTTTTTGCAGCATGATAGATATGGACCTATTTGCATTCTTCTACATGCAGACATAATAAGACTAGCACCATTTATTGAAGATGCTTTATTTTTTTCCATTATATGATTTTTGGCTTCTTTGCCATAAATCAAGTGTTCAGATGTGTAGGTTTATTTCAGGGTCTTCTATTAGATTCCATTCATCAACCTCTCTGTTCCTGTACCAAGGCCATGCAGTTTTAATCAATATTTCTCTGTAGTACAGCTTGAGGTCATACCTCCAGAAGTTCTTTTATTGTTCAGAATTGTTGGGGCTATCCTTTGGTTGGTTGGTTGGTTGTTTGGTTGGTTGGGTTTTTTGTTTGTTTGTTTGTTTGTTTTGTGTTTTGTTTTGGTTTTTCATATGAGGCTGAGAATTGTTGTCAAGGTCTACTGTAAGGAATTGTGTTGGAATTTTGATGGCAATTGTATTGAATCTGTAATTTGATTTTGATAGGTATCAATAGATGTCTTGCTATTTTAATTCTATAGATCCATGCATATGGGAGATCTTTTCATTTTCTGAAGTCTTCTTCTTAGCCCTCCAGCAGCCACAGAGAACTGGGTATACCTGAAAGGGAGGCTGAGAATGAAATTGGACAAGCAGGCAAGAGAAGAATGAAGCCACGACAAAGATTTCTGATCAATGCACAAAGTTTAATTTTCACCTCTAAGTTTATGTAGGCAAAACCCATCCCTTGGTTTCAGCTGTATTCTGTTGCAAAAAAAGCTCTGCAAGCAGTCAATTCCTTAAGGCTCCTTAGGAAATGCAAATCTGGCAGGGCCAGGTGCAGGACTCCAGCCAGGTTGTAAAACCATCCAGGTTTGTTTAGCCTATTCATGGCTGGGGGAAGGGCACACTTCTTCAGTTTCCTTTTTCAGTGACTTGAAGTTCTTATTATATAGGTCTTTCACTTCTTTGGTTAGAGTTACACCAAGATATTTTATATTATTTATGGCTATTTAAAGGGTGTTGTTTCCCTGCCTCTTTTTTTCTTTTTTTTTTTCGAGACAGGGTTTTCTCTGCTTAGCCCTGGCTGTCCTGGAACTCACTCTGTAGACCAGGCTGACCTCTAACTCAGAAATCCACCTACCTCTGCCTCCCAAGTGCTGGGATCAAAGGCATGCTCCACCACACCCTGCCCCTGTCTTTTTCTACCAGTGTATCATTTGTATAAAAGAGGGCTACTGATTTTGTGTGTGTGTGTGTGTGTGTGTGTGTGTGTGTGTGTGTGTGTGTGTAAATTTTGTATCCAGTCACATTGCTAAAGTTGTTTATAATCTATAAGAGTTCTCTGGTAGAATTTTTGGGAATTTTGTCATATCATTTGCAAATAGCAATACTTCTTCTTTTCCAATTTGTATCTCCTTGATTTCTTTTAGTTATCTTATTGCTATAAATTCAAGTACTATATTGGATGGATAGGGAAAAAGTGGGCTGACTTGTCTTGTCTCTGATTTTAATGGAACTACTTTAAATTTCTCTTTGTTAAATCTGATGTTGGCTGTTGGCTTCTATATATTGCTTTTTATAATGTTTAGGTATGTGCCTTGCATCCCCTTATGTGTCTAAAACATTTAACATAAAGGGGTGTTAGATTTTGTCAAAGGCTTTTTCGCACCTAATGAAATGATCATGTTATTTTTTTACTTTTTAGTTATATGGTAGACTACAGTGATAGAATTTTGTATATTGTGTTCCTAGATTCAGTTTGCAGGTATCTTATTGAGTTATTTTTAATCAATATTCATAGGAAAAATTGGACTGAAAATCTATTCCTTTCTCTTTTTGTAAGATTTTTTATTAGATATTTTCTACATTTACATTTCAAATGTTATCCCCAAAGCTCCCTATACACTTTTCCCTGCCCTGCTCCACAATCCACCCACTCCTGCTTCCTGGCCCTGGCGTTCCCCTGTACTGGAACATATGACCTTCACAAGAACAAGGACCTCTCCTCCCATTGAGGGCTGACTAGCCATCCTCTGCTACATACACAGCTGGGGGTGGGGGGAGGCTGGTTAGTTCATATTGTTGTTCCTTCTATAGAGTTGTAAACCCCTTTAGCTCCTTAGGTACTTTCTCTAGCTCCTTCTTAGGGGTTCTGTGTTCCATCCAATACATGTCTGTGAGCATCCTCTTCTATATTTGGCAGGCACAGGCATAGCCTCAAAAGAGATAGCTATATCATGGTCCTGTCAGCAAAATCTTCCTGGCATATGCAATAGTGTATGGGTTTGGTGGTTTTATGTGGAATGGATCCCTGGGTGGGGCAGTTTATGAATGGTCCTTCCTTCCATCTCAGCTCCAAACTTTGTCTCTGTAACTCTTTCCATGAGTATTTTGTTCCCTATTCTAAGAAGGAGCAAAGGATCCACACTTTGGTCTTCCTTCTTCTTGAGTTTCATGTGTTTTGCAAATTGTATCTTGGGGATTCTAGGTTTCTGGGCTAATATCCACCTACCATTGAGTGTATATCATGTAAGTTCTATTGTGATTGGGTTACCTCACTCAGGATGATATCCTCCAGATCCATCCATCTGCCTAAGGATTTCATGAATTCAGTGCTTTTAATTGCTGAGTAGTACTCCATTGTGAAAATGTACCACATTTTCTGTATCCATTTCTCTGTAGACCAACATCTGCGTTCTTTGCACCTTCTGGCTATTGTAAATAAGGCTGCTATGAAAATAATGGAGCATGTGATCTTATTACAACTTGGAACATCTTCTGGGTATATTCCCAGGAGAGGATTTGCTAGATTTTCCGGTAGTACTATGTGTAATTTTCTGAGGAACTGTCAGACTGATTTCCAGAGTGGTTGTACCAGCTTGCACTCCCACCATCAACGGAGTGTTCCTCTTTCTCCACATCCTTGCCAGCATCTGCTGTCACCTGAATTTTTGATCTTAGCCATTCTGACTGGTATGAGGTGTAATCTCAGGGTTGTTTTGATTTGCATTTCCTTGATGATTAGGGAGGTTGAACATTTTTCCAGGTGCTTCTCAGCCATTCCATATTCCTCAGTTGAGAATTCTTTGTTTAGCTCTGTAGTGGATTTTTTAATACGGTTATTTGATTTTCTGAAGTCAATCTTCTTGAGTTCTTTATATATAATGGATGTCAGTCCCCTATCAGATTTCAGATTGGTAAAGATCCTTTCCCAATCTGTTGGTGTCCTTTTTGTCTTATTGAAAGTGTCTTTTGCCTTACAAAAGCTTTGCAATTTTATGATGTCACATTTGTCAATTCTCCATCTTACAGTACAAGCCATTGGTGTTCTATTCAGGAATTTATCCTCTGTGGCCATATCTTGGAGGCTTTTCACCAATTTCTCCTCTATAAATTTCAGTATATCTGGTTTTCTGTGGAGTTCCTTGATCAACTTAGACTTGAGCTTTTTACAAGGAGATAAAAATGGATGAATTTGCATTCTTCTACATGCTAACTGCCAGTTGTGTCAACATCATTTGTTGAAAATGCTGTCTTTTTTCCACTGGATGGTTTTAGCTCCCTTGTCAAAGATCAAGAGACCATAGGTGTGTTGGTTCATTTCTGGGTTTTAAATTCTATTCCTGTCTGTCTCTGTACCAGTATCATGCAGTTTTTACCACAATTGTTCTGTAGTAAAGCTTGAGGTCAGACATGGAGATTCCGCCAGAGGTTCTGATGTCATTAAGAATAGTTTTTGCTATTCTAGGTTTTTGGTTATTCCAGATGAATTTGCAAATAGCCCTTTCTAACTTGGTGAAGAATTGAGTTGGAATTTTCATGGCCATTGCATTGAATTTGTAGATTGCTTTCAGCAAGATAGCCATTTTTACTATATTAATCGTGCCAATCCATGAGCATGGGAGATCTTTCCATCTTCTGAGATCTTCTTCCATTTCTTTCTTCAGAGACTTGAAGTTCTTATCATATAGATCTTTCACTTCCTTAGATAGAGTCACACCAAGGTATTTTATATTACTTGTGACTTTTGTGAAGGGTGTTGTTTTCCTAATTTCTTTCTCAGCCTGTTTATCCTTTGTGTAGAGAAAGGCCACTGATTTGATTGAGTTAATTTTATATCCTGCCAGATTGTTGAAGCTGTTTATCAGGTTTAGGAGTTATCTGGTACAATTTTTAGGGTCACTTGTATATACTATCATATCATCTGCATATAGTGATATTTTGAATTCTTCCTTTCAAATTTGTATCTCCTTGACCTCCTTTTGTTGTCTAATTGCTCTGGCTAGGACTTCAAGTAAAATATTGAATAGGTAGGGAGAAAGTGGGGAGATTTTAGTGGGAATGCTTCCATCTTCTCTCCATTGTTGGCTACTGGTTTGATGTATATTGCTTTTATTATGTTTATGTATGGGCCTGGAATTCCTGATCTTTCCAAGACTTTTATCATGAATGGGTGTTGGATTTTGTCAAATGCTTTCTTAGCATCTAATGAGATGATCATGTGGTTTTTATCTTTGATTTTGTTTATATAATGGATTAGGTTGATGGATTTCCTTATATTAAACCATCCCTGCATCCCTGGAAGGAATCCTACTTGATCATGATGGATGATTGTTTTGATGTGTTCTTTGAATTGGTTAGCAAAAATTTTATTGACTATTTTTCATCAATATTCATAAGGGAATTTGGTCTGAAGTTCTCTTTCTTTGTTGGGTCTTTATGCAGTTTAAGTATTAGAGTAACTGTGGCATCATAGAATGAATTGGGTAGAGTAACTTCTGTTTCTATTTTGTGGAAGAGTTTGAGGAGAATTGGAATTGGGTCTCTTTTGAAGGTCTGATAGAACTCTGGACTGAACGCATCTGGTCCTTGTTTTTTTTTGGTTGGGAGACTGTAAATGAATGCTTCTATTTCTTTAGGGGATATAGGACTGTTTAGGCCATTAATCAGATCCTGATTTAAATTTGGTACAAGGTTTCTGTCTAGAAATTTGTCAATGTCATCCAGGTTTCCCCATTTTGTTGAGTGTACCCTTTTGTAGTAGGATCTGATGATGTTTTGAATTTCCTCAAGTTCTGTTGTTTTATCTCCCTTTTCATTTATGATTTTGTTATTTAGGATACTATCCCTTTGGCCTCTAGTTAGTCTGGTTAAGAGTTTATCTATCTTTTTGATTTTCTCAAAGAACCAGCTCCTGGTTTGGTTGATTCTTTGAATAGTTCTTTTTGTTTCCACTTGGTTGATTTCAGCCCTGAGTTTGATTATTTCCTGCCATCTACTCCTCTTGGATAAATTTGCTTCCTTTTGTTTTAGAGATTTTAGGTGTGCTGTCAAGCTGCTAGTGTATGTACTCTCTAGTTTATTTTTGGAGGCACTCAGGGCTGAGTTTTCCTCTTAGGACTGCTACCATTTTATCCCATAAGTAGGACCACATCATCTGCCAGTCAAGAGCAAGGCCGCCCTGAACAGAAAGTGATTCTGAATACTCACTTCTTAGCCAGAACTTCATTCAGTCAAGGCCAATTAGAAGGTTTTATGGAAAGCCGGGTGTGGTGGCGCATGCCTTTAATCCCAGCACTTGGGACTTGGGAGGCAGAGGCAGGTGGATTTCTGAGTTCGAGGCCAGCCTGGTCTACAAAGTGAGTTCCAGGACAGCCAGAGGTATACAGAGAAACCCAAAAAAAAAAAAAAAAAAAAAAAAAAAAAAAAAAAAAAAAAAAAAGAAAGAAAGAAAGAAAGAAAGAAAGAAAGTTTTATGGAAATTGCTATAGAAACGTATTTAGAGTGTAGACCTAAGGAATAAATAAAGGTAATTCTTTAGTCACCACTGTTTCAAAACATTTAAAATAAATGGGAAATATGGTATACAAATTCACAATTATGGAATATAACGTTGAAAGTCAAAGTATCAGTACCCATAGTTTTATGCTAAACAACCCTCAAAAAATAAAGCACACAATATTCCTTGAAATTCAATAGGAAGGTTTCAATCACAGTTGAAAATAAAGCTGAATAGGTAACCATGGAATAAATATAAAGCTTGTAAAAGGTCTACTCTCTCCAAACAAAAGGCTCAAGTAAGTTACAGTGACAAACATCTAAGGGGAAAATAATATTCAACTGTTTTACCTCCTCCCCCTGAATCTCCATTAGGCAAACACTTTCACTGTAACTACATACAGCTCTAGAACAATCCTGCCACAGACTCTTGAGTGCTTCATTATTACTATAATTTACACACAAATACAGAATCTTAACTCTTCAGTGAAATACTAATATACACAGATTATAGCTTATTAAATTATAGGCAAATTCAGCTTTCTCAAAAAGGAGTAATGTTAGGAAGTCTATTATGAGTTTCTTAAATATAAAACTTTATATTTGAAAACTATGTGGTCTTGTAAAATATGTAACAAGCACCTCAAATTAGTCTCTATTCATAGCATAAATTCATTTTAATATGAACTATAAAAATATATGCTTACCTTGATAGATTCTCAGAAACTATTAAATTTGGAAACCCAGGATCAATGCCTATTTTCACTCTCATTTAACAATATTTTTAAGACCCACCTATTGTAGTAAGCAAATTAAATTCAATAAGACATAATATTCAATAAAAACAGCTAAATAAAAATATCATTTGCAAATGATGTGACCTTTTGAAAAAAATATAGTTATGTCAAATATCAATTATTAAAAATAATGTAAATCATAAGTGCAATATATATAAACTTAACTATATAAAAATTAAAAATATTACTATATACTATATATTTTATTATATAACATAACATATAATAGGTAAAATATAATACACAGTAAAATTATTAATAATAAAATTTATATTTCAGTGTAAATTTTAAAGTATGAAGTATAAAATATGATTTATGACCCCCTGAGTATGTAAAATATCCAAGAGCAATAAAGCAAACTTGTGCTACTGCAATATTAAAAAGAAATTGTCAAGTTTAAAGACTATAAGAAGTCAACTGAAAATAGAATATTGAAAAAGTAATGCGTGGTGTCTAGAATACTTAGGAGCTGGTAAAATGCTCAGAAGACAACTGTACTTGCTGGCAAGCTTGACAACCTCAATTTTATTACCAAGATGAATATGATGGAAGAATTACCTCTTACAATTTATTCTCTGACTATGTGTGCACTGTGGAATGTGTTAGCCCAACATATACACACATGCATACACACACATACAAATAGTTGTAATAAAAAATTTAAATAACATTTTTAAACAATGCGATGTGATAGTACAGTAGAGTTTTAAAAAATGAACATGTTTACACTGTGAATAGTATTAGATATTGTTATAATTATTTAGAAAGAAAATTGTATTTAAGAAATTTCTGAAAAAGATTTTATTTATTTATTTTATATATATGATGACTACACTGTAGCTGTCTTCAGACACACCAGAAGAGGGCATCAGATCCCATTACAGATGGTTGTGAACCACCGTGTGGTTGCTGGGAATTGAACTCAGGACCTCTGGAAGAACAGTCAGTGCTCTTAACCGCTGAGCCATCTCTCTAGCCCTTATTTAAGAAAATGTAAGCTACTTATTTTCAGGATTAGCCCAGCACCTTTGCTTTTAGGAATCTTTAAATAAGTGTTAAAAATGTTTTGTAGCCATGAAAAATCTAAGTATTAACTAAATATTGCTTATATATTTTGATATATCGATGCCGTGAATACTGTGAATTCTTACAACAGACAGCTCTACATAATATAAGAAAATTCCAAATATATCACTGCATTATACCAGCATGTTAGGAAACTTTATTATACTTTATATCATGACAAAAGCATGCATGCAAATAATATCTAGAAAAATATCATTATAGCACTTAGAATTATTTAAACAAGACAAGATTAGTGGCTACTATAGCTGAAACAAAACCATTAAGCTAGAGTCCCTTGAAGTAGATGCCATTGAGGTAAGCACCTGAATGCAACTGATTTATCCAGGAAGCACTTCCCTGGAAGTCTTTGAGAATGGGAGAAAGATACTGAAGTGTGGACACTGGCAAAGCCCCACAGATGGTAGCTTTGGGCTGCTGAATTAAGAGTTCTGAAAGCTAGGTACTCTGAAATCCTCTGCTGCTCCTAACTGGAAGTACATTACTCATCCATAAAACTAGCATCAAATATGTATATGAACTGAGAACCATTAGGAAAGGAAATAAACTTGGTAAAGTTAAACTCAAAATAGAACTCTAGATTCAGGAACATTTTCTTTTGTTTAAACAGGAACTGTTAATTTTGTTTAAATTGTTTGACATTATTGCAAGACTTGCCTAATCTATTACCAAACAAAGAAGTTAGGAACATCTTAGTGTAGTTTCTGGGCAAAACAGGGACTTTTTGAGAAATTCCCTTCAATATCATTTTCCCAAGTTTCAATCATGAGTATTTTATAAAGATGACACTCAGCATCAACCAAATGGATGCTGCCATGAACCCATAGTTGAAGTTGTTGAGCAAGTTCTTTATGACAATTTGTGTCTCTGAAATATTTGGTGCTTTTGTTTCTTCACTTGCTAAAGTAGGCACAGCTTTCACCACTCTGAAGATGGCCATGAAGTAGAGTACAGGAAGATGTTTTTCAATCTATAGTCCTAACTGTATAACATTACATGCTAGCACACCTATCAAAATGGTGGTTTAAAAGAGATGTGCTTGGATTTAGATATTCAAGTAAGAACTAGCAGTAAAATCTAAGTTAAAATGAATAGCAAATGGTCTTGGATGCAGATCAATGCTGGTGGAAAATAAGGAACAACCTGCAGAGTCACCATCTCAAGAGCAACATGCCTTTGAATTCTCCTTCCATTTCTATCTCAATAGCCATTCTCTTTAAAATGTTCCAAATCAATTCCTGGTTTAGATTACCTAAATACAAATTTTATTAATATTTGCTATGGTCCCTACAAAATTAAGTGGTTCCTTCACTCCCCATTCACTTATTGTACCTGTTAACTGTGCAAAATGTGCAGGTTCACACTCATCAGTCATTTTCACCATTAAACATTAAAGAAAATGAGGAGGAGAATTCTGGAACAGACAACACACATATGAAAACCAGCAGAAATTACAAATTTTTTCCTACATTAACCTATATTATTTCTTATATCATTATATTATTATTTACAGAGAATAACTATACATGCTACACTGCTTAAAATAAACTGGTGCACTTTAAAATGGCCCATTATGTGTCATAATTTAAAAAATTGTAACCATGAACACTTTACAAAACAATGTATACAAAAGTATTGTGCGTGTTAATTCAGTATATTTGTACCAAACTCACCACCATTAGAAAGCCAAGTTTTACTGTGAAGTTATTTAAGAAACAAACCCCAAGACTAATTGTTTATTTCCTTTTATTATCGTTTACAGTTAAACCCAGTAGTGGTTTTCTTCACACTTGATAATTCATACTAGAATTGTTGCTGGCTTTACCTTTTTAATTTTGTGACATTTGTATTTGAACCTTTGATGTCTTTTGAAGTTAAAGATAATATCAATTAAAATAGGCAGTATAGTAGAGAAAACACTGGCTAGTTTTCTGGTCGTAAAACTAACTCTAATAAACCATAAATTATTTAATTTAATAATCAGCATTTGAGTGTCAATTCACTTTTCATTTAAATGAAAGAAATGAGTAGATGTTAGTAGTTTGCCATTTAAAGATGTTGTAACACTTGAAAGTACTGTCTTGAGCATGGTGGTTCACGCCTTTAATCCCAGCATTTGGGAGGCAGAGGAAGGGGGATTTCAGAGTTTGAGGCCATTCTGGTCTACAAAGTGAGTTCCAGGACAGTCAGGGCTACACAGAGAAACCCTGTCTTGAAAAACCAAAAAAAGAAGAAGAAGAAGAAAGTACTGTCTTAGTTTATATTTTGTTGATTTTGCTAATTATATGCGTAATAAGTAAACATTTTCTTACCTCAGACTATGTTTTCCTTTTCCATAAGCAGAAATAGGAGTCACCAGCACAAAATTATTCTCAAGCATGCTTCTACATAGGTCTCATTTACAGTGTGGTTAAACCCAATGTACAGGTTTTATTTATTCCAATGTTTATGCCAAAGAAGTAGTGTAAATTGTACAGCAAAAAACTAAAGATGTGATTCCTAAGATGAAAAGTGATAATCATTATCAAAATGTGTTCTTAAGAGTAAATATTTGAAGCTGGGCAGTGGTGGCACATGCCTTTAATCCCAGCACTTGGGAGGCAGAGGTAGGTGGATTTCTGAGTTTGAGGCCAGCCTGGTCTACAGAGTGAGTTCCAGGACAGCCAGGGCTACACAGGGAAACCCTATCTTGAACCCATCCCCCCCCCCCCCCCCCCCAAATAGTAGGTATTTGAAATAGCTTTTTGTTTCCTTTATCACAATAATGTCATTTTTGATATCTATATCTGAGGCTGTTCAATGTGCTACCCAAGCCACATACTCTCTTACATCTGGGACCATTATTTAATCTTATTTCCACAATGTTTGTAATAGTCTTGGAACAAAATCTGGGTTAAAATAGGTAGTAATATTTATAGAATGTTTAACTGATTTGTAAGGAGAATCCAAGTCTTTTAACACAGTGTTCATTGTTCTTTGAGGAACGAATACAAATACAAATATGTAAAGTATCTTATATCTCATAGTCTTAATTGGCAGAAAAAATGTGATGATATGTTAGATAACCTGAATATAGAAGAACACATACAAATCTGATGCTGGGTCATCATTGTGGTTTGACTTTACAAAATTCCCCATTCTGCTAACACTGGTCTATGTGTTTAAAAAAGGAAAAGAGACAAGAATGGCCATCTGAAAGACTAACTTCAACTTCTTAACTTAACTGATTGAGAGAAAACATTTTTCCCTAGAGGATTTACAGTAAAATAAGTAAACATTCATTTTAGATTGTATTTTTAAAAGGTAACAATTTCATACTGATGCTCATCACAGAGAACCAGATAGTTGGATCCATATTAATTTGTTTCTGGATTCATATTAAAATGTTCAAAAATTAGAATGTCATAAAGTGTAAGTTCTCATCAATAATATAATACGTTAGATATTTTTCTATTATATGAAAATATACCCTTATTATAGAATACTTTGTTCTTTAAGAGGATTTTAAGATTTGAAAAAATAGAGTTGCCATTTTGGTCATATCATCATTGGTATCAGTAGTAACAACATATTTAAAGAGAAACTTAGTAAATTAAAACATTGGCTAGAATATCTGGTTTAAACATTTGAAAATACTTATTCAAAAATTGTGTTATAAAATCATACACCTGTTCAACATATATGCTACTTGAAAAACATTATCTTGTACATTAAATAAAATAATTTTAAAATACCACATTTTAAATTGTAACTATGTACAAATCAAAACTATAAGATATGTCTTATAATTAATTAATTTAGTCACCAGATCAATCCAGAAATTAGTTTGCTGAATAATATATCATAACAATACCTAGAAAGTAACCTTACATGGATGAAAGCTGAGAATGATATTTAAAGCAGTTATTAAACATTAGCTTCTATCTAGTAAAAATGCTTATGGCTAAGATAGAAATGAGATTCTTTACAGAAACCTTGACTCAGCCTTGGGTTTCATTCCAGCGTGTACAGTTGTAATTCTTTTTCCAAATCTTACCCAGCAATGCCTCAGGTACAGTTGTTTACAGAATATATAAATAATTGAAGACAATTCTGAGGCTTTCAGAATCAAAGATCTGTGGCATGCTTATATTCATCTTTCATTGTTACCAATAAATAACTAGATTATTCATGGTGTATTAATTACCGAGTGAATACATAAATGTTGGACAAATGCAATCTGACACATCATATTGTATATAACAAGTCCAGTTTTTTCTTAATTCATGGGATTGCAAGAATTACACATTTCAAGGTTAAGTGTAACTGGACCATATATCAGAAAGAAAGAAAGAAAGAAAGAAAGAAAGAAAGAAAGAAAGAAAGAAAGAAAGAAAGAGAAAGAAAAAGAAAGAAAGAAAGGAAGGAAGGAAGAAGGAAAGAAAAAGAAAGGAAAAAAAGAAAGAGGGAGGGAGGGAGGGAGGAAGAGAGAGAGAGAGAGAGAGAGAGAGAGAGAGAGAGAGAGAGAGAGAGAGAGAGAGAGAAAATTGAGGGAACAGAGAAAACAAAGATTAAGCAATATTTTCTATTGTGTTTGAAAAATCTATTAGACAACATACTGAATTCCCCCAAAGGAGACAGTTTTGTATATAAAAAGTACTTAAATATGAATCAGGTAGCACAGTCTCAGAATAGGCCAGAGAGAATGACTTTTACTGGGGTACAAGTGCCCTTTTTAAAGGTGTCACACTAACGGTATTCATAAGGAGAGTTGGTCTGAAAGTTCAGATTCACTCCATATCTCAGGCTTGATATTGTTTTCTTCTGCACAGTCATCTGAACAAAAGATGACTATTGATCCCAGACTGGAAAATGTGTTTTAATGTTTATTGATCAAGTCTGTATGAGGGAAATTGTGATTGATAAGTGGAAGACAGTGATGAAATATCACTTCTGGATAATACAAAAGAGGCAATCACACTAAATAAACATTACAATTACAAATTCATTAAGGTAAGCAAAAAATACACACACACACATCTGTGTGTGTGTGTGTGTGAGTGAGATGATATTACATAATGAGAATGAACACAAAATTTTATCTTTCTAGTATTCTGATTTTATAGGATTGTAATGTAATAAACACAAAATGATTTAGAACATTTATTTTAAATCATTGCTAGACTTTACAATAAACTAGATTTAATAAGTTATTAAAATTCAAATGCGATATTTTTACCATTGTACATTTTACCAAAAATTAAAATCTGTAAGAATTTGACATCTGCTGAAATCATGTCATGAAACAATATTCATTTTGTTATACTATTAAATCCATATGATAATTTTCTTTATGAAGTGACAGAAAACAATGTACTGAATAAGATTATCAAGAAAAGAATAAATGTATAATGAGTACCCAAATGTGCATGTCCCCAGTAATCCCATTTAATTAGACATAATAACATGTTAAGAAGGCTGACTATGTCAAGACCATGGAAGCTGTGCAAAGGTGTAAGAGCGTACACACATTTTTCATAGGCTGCCTGCAACATTTATCAACTCAGCTTATTTTATCTTTAAAAATTCTCACAAAATAAGTAGAAAAATTCTGTTTATGGGAAATATTACAGTTGGAGCCATTTAAACTCATTTCTACAATTGTGGTCAAGTCACTTTTTAAAGGTTTTATTTTAGGTCCACCTTAAATCTAATTAACTAGGAAAACATAAAGTCAGTCAGGAAACCTAGAGAATTCGGAAGGCAGCTCATATATCCTTAGAACACTCTGAATTATCTTTTAACATCCTCTATTTTGTTCTGCAGCCTCAGTAGTTCAGGTCATAAAATCTGGGACCCTGGATTCGGCTAACTGCATGGAGCTGGCCATCAAAGTTGTTTTATGTCTCTAGCTGGTTGAAACCCCATTTCAGTTCCTACCTCCAGATGGAACACAGTGAAATATAAGCTGTCTCTAAAATCAGTCTTTATCTAAAATTTAACCGTGCTTTGGAAGAAGTGTTCTCGTTCTAGAGTACCTGGGGAAAAAGGAATCACCAGGCCTCTTTGGACTGCAGGGAGGTCTTTCAACCCACTCCGATCGAGTCTATCAGTCCTGGCCCGCACCCGCCACCTAGCTTCTTTTTAATTCACACTTATTTTTTAGATATATCTGTCCTACATTACCGCAACTGTACACCCCAAACCTCACTAAGCCCTTCCACTCGCTTCTAGGTTCCCCTGCCAAAGTACCTTTCTTCCCCACCACCAGTAAGGCAATCTGAACTCTGGTCACAGTCTGAGATCACTAGGAGCACCTTGGCTCCCAAGTCCCTTACAGATTTCCCACTGAAAGGTATCTCAGCACTGCAGACCAGGCACTCACCAGCTGCAGCAAGCCTGGGACTACAAGGAGAGGCAGCAGCCGCAAGCTCATCGTGCCAGCTGGCGCGATCTCAGGAGCTGAGCTCTCTCATCAGCATCTCGCGCATCTCCACTTCGTCCTGAAAGCTAAGGACGTTGAGGACCCAGCGGCCAGTGGACAGAGAGCCTAAAAGGAGGGACGGGCAGGAGGTGTGGTTTGCGTGCCCTGAGCCTTTTTCAAGTGGTAGGAAAGCCGCAGAGCTGCAGGGCTTCAGTACACTCTCTCAGACTGCGCCTTGACTCTGTCGTGAGCAGCTGGAAGTCTGAGGATTTGAGAGCTTGGGAACCACTATCAAGACTGTCGGGACAGCTAGAGGCTCTTGTTCAGGAGCTGGGCGCAGAGTTCTGCACAGACAGAGGGCTCTGCCCGGCATAGGAGTTGTTAGGTGTGCCTAGGGCAGGGCGCACAGAGACTCTGGCACTTGGTTAGGGAGTCAGAAGAGTTCTCCCTGGATAAATGCAAGAAGAATGCGCGGTGATGGCTCTCAGAAAATTTGTAAGGAAGGTTATTCAGAGTTCTGGGGAGGCATGAGGGTCGAGGCATAGGGAGGAGTGAAGGGTATTTTATGAAAGGGAAGTGGCATGAGTCACAGTCTTATAGGGGAACCCTAGCTTACCTGGAGATTGAGAAGTTCCCCTGTTGCTGAGAAGGCTAGCCAGATTTCTGGAGTTGGGTGCTTACAGGAAACTTGGGAGAGATAAAATTGTGCCAGTGGCAGGACAACGGAGGGTGCTTGGGAATGACCAGTTGTTTAGGAAGTCAGCAGACCTGTGAACTGACACTGTAATACCTACCCCAGGGCTAAGCTAGAGAAGACAGAAGAGAGGAAAACCATAAATAACCTAGTAGAAGGCAATCTGGGAGGCCCGGAAAGCCCGCAAACCTCAACTGTGAGCCTCAACCTCTGTGTTTAAAAAGTCACCTTTGAGGACTCCTTAAGCTTTAAGATTGAGTGGAAAAACTAAAGGCACAGTGTTCAATGGATGGACATCTAAATACAATCCATTTTTGACCAAGTGTAAAACCTATGATTAAATTTAGAGGGGTTAAACGTCCGAAGCAACTGGAGTCCAGATGTACAAAGACAAATAACTCTTAAAAATGGAAAGTGGAGGCTAGGAAGTAGAGCTGCAAGTGACAACAAAGTCCTAAAATCCAAAATACAACAAACAGAGCAGTTTGGGTTGCAGTTTTGGAGAGGAAAAAAGAAAGCAATAAAGTTGTATTTCCATTATGCTAGCCTAGCATCCTGGACTCAATCAATCAATCAATCAATCAATCAATCAATCAATCAATCCTTTTAGAGTATGGGCCCAAACCTGAGGCAATAGCCTTGATTCCAGGTCTCTAAAGCAGGGGAATTGATAAGAAGAAGAAAAAGTCCTGTCCATATTCTCAGTGGATGTGCTAAGACTGTGCGTAAGAGCAAGGACATTATTCCATAATGCTGTACAATTCTACTGTGATTTTGAAAGGATATTGTTCCCAACACTATGGAGGAAGTGTTTCTCCATACAATTTCTTTCCTTTGTGGAGAGAGACAGAGGCATGTATATAACCATAGGACATGTCCTTTCTAAACATTTGTCAAGCCTGATTTTGGTATTCCAAAGACTTTGTGGGAGCTAATATACCTGTGCTTGTCTTTACATTTTCTTTGAAAGACTGTATTACTATTCTGTTGCTACCCCTAACAAAAGTATGCTTATTATTGATTCTAGAGTTTAATTTCATCATTCTCTCTCTCTCTCTCTCTCTCTCTCTCTCTCTCTCTCTCTCTGTATGTGTGTTGCTGAAAATTGAACCTGACATATGTTAGGCAGGTTCCCTACCACTATCCTGCATTACTAGCCCTAGAAAATTATTCTGACCTAGAAAGATAAATAAGATAATTTTAAAAGTTGAAAGCTATTTCTAATGGTTAATTTCCTGGCACTGAATTTGGGGGTATACTTTTATTTTATTTATAGGCAATTGCACAAAATGTATAGGACTTAATGGAACAGATTGAACAAAATAAATAAACTTCTTGAAGAAATAAAACTGCAAGGGTAGGAGGACAAAACATTGACCAGATGCAGCCTCTTATTTGGAGTAATTCATCGTCTGCTTGAGCCTGGCTGATTCACCTGAAAGTAAACCTGCTGTCCCTTCTTAACATACCTTGTAATCCTGTACCACAAACTGTAAGAGGAATGTTTAAAACTTACACCCATCAATATAAGTAATGTACCTTCTCTTAATTTATTTATATTTCTTAGAATGCTTCTGTCTTGTAGAAAAACTTTAACTGAATGTCATTAGTATCTGCTTATGTGCTTGGATCTGGA
This sequence comes from Mus pahari, assembly GCF_900095145.1. Lineage (NCBI taxonomy): Eukaryota > Metazoa > Chordata > Mammalia > Rodentia > Muridae > Mus > Mus pahari. The sequence continues at coordinate 10,416,365 of NC_034592.1, read as the reverse complement.
GAGCTTGTTATGAAGAGAAGTAGGCAACTTATTGAACATATTGGAATATAAGTAGAAGTAGAGAAGTTAGCAAGTTTCATGGCATGTCTGTGTTCAAGATACAAACCAAACTAAAATATTCACATGTCCTCTCTTTGGTAGCCATATTGTCTACATTATCTGTTCTTGTAGATGTTTTAGGGTAGAAGTGTTATGGCTTTAACCATAAATGTCAATTATTAGCCTCCAAAAGGTAGCAAGAAGTAAAGGAAGCCTGAAGGCAGGCTGTGCCAGGGCAGTGCTCACTGGGACTGGGCAGGCAGTTCAGAAGCTTCTTGAGGTGCTAGCTAGTGCACATCTTCATCAAACCAAGTAGTTTTTTTATTATTATTATTTTTAAATTTGACATCATCTTACAATATATGATTGTATGTACTGTCCATCTACAAATACAGATGATTACTTAAGGGTTAATAACCTTATCTTCCTGTACATCAAATATAGTGAATATTATTCCCGATGTAATCTCTTAACACATTTCAGATATTGTTTCTTAAGTGCAGAGAAAATAGAAAACAGATATACACAGATGCCCATTCCCTTGCAACCTGCATTTGATTGCCTGTGTCATACTGATAAGGTGCTCTTGCTGCAAATGCCCAAGTGTAACTCAACTACAACATAAGGGATTCCATGATTAAAGTCAAAGGCTGAAGGGCATCTTAGGCCATTTGAGGCTGTGAGTACATGAGTGTTAAGTCATGAACCACAGAAAAGTAACAAAAAAGAAAAATGTTCACCTGAAGGTGGACCTGAAGTTTTGGGAAGAAAATACAATTCTTAATCTTTACAGCGGTCTACTCTTTAGTTGTATCTTTTTATGAGGCCATTTTCAATTAATATGTACTTTCTTTGCCTACGTGTCCCCAATTTTTTCTCTTCTAAGTCTTTGAGGACACACTCTCTCGATATGCATATTAAGCTTTATAATATACTTTGATGAACTGAAGTTATACCACATCAAAGGATGATGGTTCAGCATCACATAGAATTGCTATTGTGTTTTACCTTGGAAGGAATGTGAAATTATTCCTCATCCCTTGTCAGAACATAGCAGCAGATACACACAGTAGTACATTTAACTATATCAACGTGCTGTCTACCATCTTTGGATAACTGGGATGCAGTTTTTTTCCCCACAATTAGGCTTTATTTTATTAAAGAAGTATGTTTTGTAGCATATGTCACTTTGAAAAATGTTTCCTACAGCCTTATGAATGAGGACAATAAGTTGTTTTGTTTACATTTGCAACCATTCTTTAAAATGTTGCTGGCACATTCACTCACCCATTGCTCTACTTGGTGATCCTTTTGAACTGTGGCATTATTAGTCAAGATCTATTTTCATGTTCCTGCTTCCTAATAGAAAATCTGTCAGGAAAGAAGTGGGCTGAATGTGTAGGCTTACATTTAGAGGCACCTAGGATTTGATACTTTAAAATCTCACTTTCTGTTTTTCTCATGTGCTGATCAAAAATGAGCTTGTCTAATGTTTCCTTGGCAGCATAGTAATCACACTAATGCATTTCTCCACTTTTTGGAATATCTATACTGCTATCTACTGGCCAATGGAAGCATTGCTTTATACAGGGAGTCTGTTTTGCTGTTGTTTGTTTGTTTTTTTGTCTGTTTTGGTTTTGGTGGTGGTGGTGGTGGTAGTGGAGTGGTGCTTTGTTGTTTCTGTTACTTTGTTTGTTTGCCTGTTAAAGTATAATTACATCTCCCCTCCCTTTTGTGGTGTGACACTATTCCTGGGAAAATATAAACAGATGTGTACTCACTTCAGATAGGGAGCTGATGACTGAGCTAAGTACAAATACTAACTGGTTGAAGCAGTGAGTTTTTGTGGACTTACTTAAAGGAGTATGGGTGAGGGGTTACTTACAGGAGCAGGAATAACTCACAGACAACTGCACCATTAAAGTCTTCCCCAGCATGGGTGACAGCTAACAAAGATGGAAAATCTGGAACATACTATACAACATGTAGGATGCTTAGCAGGTATGACAGTGTCCATCATTTGTAGATGTATAGTAAGCATGAGCATGTTCATTCAGTCTCTATTTTGAGGCAACTGGGTTTTTAAGATTCTTCAAGGTAGTCTGGCTTGTTTGCTCTTTACTGTTTCTATACATTCACAGGGAGGAAGGGACCTGGTGAATCTGGTCAGTTTCCGGCAATTCCTGAAGATATTTTGACTTGGTTACTTCTGAGCTTCCCTGTTGCTTAGGAGTAGGATGAAATGTTTCACCTCTCTTTAGAACAAGTGCCCTGTTGTTTCACCTTACTTTAAATATTTCTATCTTCAAATATTCTGTTACTTACCCTGCTTTTACATTCTTCATCTTAAAAAATTTAAATTTAAACTGGAAGATTCCAGACTTAAAAAAAAAAATTACTACACAACTCCGTTCATTCTCCTAAACTCTCATATGTCCCTCCCATTCACACCCTGATATTAATCTATTTTATGTGTGTATATGTAACATTTAAATGCAACTACTGAATATAGGGTTTTTTGTATGTGAATGACAACTTAAGGAAACTCATCCCTGAGGAAGACTAACCTTCCCTCTCTCAGCAGTCAATAGTTGCATGTAGTTCTCTGTGTATGGGTAGGGCCCATGTGAGAGTGTCCTCTTTCACATCATGTTTCTTGATGTCAGTGTTTGGGTCTTGTTTAGGTACCCATATTGTTGTGATTTCATCGATGAAGCTATCCCATTGTATCTAGGAAACACAATCACACAACAGATATCCTGGTCCTATGGCTTTTAGAGTTCTTCTCCCTTTTCTGTCATGTACCCTAAGGCTTAGCGATAGGAGCTTTGTTATAGATGTATCAATCAGGGATGGGCAATCCAGTATGAGTTCTTCTTTGCATTTTGTAATTCTCTCCATTTGAAATTTTGGTAATGGTCTTCCTCAGTTTCAAAGAAAAGATTCTTTGATGACAGATGAGAGGTACATTCACTTGTGAATGAAGGGATATTTATTTAGACTACAGTTTAGAATCATGTTGATCTACTAAAATGGGGATAGTAATTTCTTTTCTATGATCCATGACTTCACTAATCCTGGTTAGTTGGCCAGATATCCAACTTTCAGGCATGATTTCCCTACCTTTGATAAAGCCTTAAATACAACTACACAAATACTGATTACTATTAAAGTATGGATGTCACTATTGTACCCTTAGTACTATTTTGCTGTGCTGGTCATTGCTATACTTCAGACACTCCAGAAGAGGAAGTCAGATCTCATTACGGATGGTTGTGAGCCATCATGTGGTTGCTGGGACTTGAACTCAGAACCTTCGGAAGAGCAGTCGGGTGCTCTTACCAGCTGAGCCATCTCACCAGCCCTGATTTTTTTTTCAGATAAATTGCTATTCTTCTTTCTGTGTGGAGTTACAGAATATGTGTTGGGAACAAAAAAAGGGGGGCCCAGGGAAGGAGGGAGGGGGACTCACACCCCACCAGAGTTTTCCCTACTCTCTGGTCTGTCAGGTGTGGGAGAGCTGCCATACACTTTCCACTCAGCCCTGGGTGGGCATTCAAGACTCTGACCCACTCTTCAGGGGGTGGCCAAGGGTCATTCCTACCTGGGGACTCTGAAGCTACTTTGCTAAAGCCACTAGGGTTATAGGAGAGAGGGATGAGGGAAGAGGTTCCCAACACCTGCGAGAGTGCGTACAGCAGATCTTCATGAGCAGAGACTCTCTATGGTTTTAGAGCTTTATTATAGAAATTCAGGGGGAAAGAGGAGAGAGAGAGAGAGAGAGAGAGAGAGAGAGAGAGAGAGAGAGAGAGAGAGAGAGAGGAGAGAAGAGAGAAGACAGAGAGGAGAGAGGAGTGAGAGAAGTGAGAGGTAAGAGAACAAAAGAGTGAAAGAGACAAGAAAGAGAGCAAGCAGGGACTGAGCAGCCCTTTATATGGTCTTCACTGTTGCTAGGTAACTGGGGAGGAGTTTAGCTTGAAGGTCAGAAGCTTGGGCCATTGGCTACGTGCCTACTGACCATGCTTCTCTTGTGGGGGTTGTGGGGGGCGGTAACTTAGGCAGGGACCAGAGTTCCAGGAGCATAAGGGAACACCTACCATGTCATGAAGGTGAATTATCACCATTCTCGGGGGTCAGACATAAGCTCAACTGGAGACTAGCCTATCTGTGCAGAGCCCAATGCTCCTAAAATATGTACTAAATACCTTAGTACATTAAGAACATGCTTTTGTGGACATTGTTTCTGGAGATCATACATTGTCTCCTGATGGGTTCTCTGATTAGGGGGTCATACCAGCTATAAATGAAATGTGATGGGAAGGCAGGTGTCCATTTTTCCTTCTTTTAAATGGTTACCATAATAGTTTACATTTGATTTACATTTTGCTAAGTAGCAAAAACAGATAAAATCAAGCCATTAAGGCAAAATGATCCATTTGTCTGTGAATTCCATGAAGTCATTGTTTTTAATAGCTCATTAGTACTCCATTGTGTAAATGGATACATTTTCTGTATCCATTATTCTGTTGAGGAACATCTAGGTTGTTTCCATCTTCTGGCTGTTATAAACAAAGCATCTATGAACATAGTGGATCATGTTTCCTTGTTATATGATGGAGCATCTTTTGGGTATATGCCTAATAGTGGTATAGCTGGGTATTCAGGTAGAACTAGGTCTAATTTTCTGAGAAACCAGGAGATTGATTTCCAAAGTGGTTTTACCAACTTGCAGTCCCTCTAGCAGTGAAGGAGAATTCCTCTTTCTTCACAACCTTTCCAGTATCTGCTGTCATCTGTGTTTCTGATCTTAGCCATTCTGATTATTGTGAAGTTGAATCTCAAGTTCGTTTTGATTTGCACTACTCTGATGACTCAGGATTTTGAACATTTCTTTAAGTGCTTCTCAGCCATTCGAGATTCCTCTGTTGAGAAATTTTTGTTTAGTTTTGTATCTTTTTTTTTTTAATTAGGGTTATTTGTTTCTCTGGAATCTTGACTTCTTGAGTTATTTTTATATTTTGGATATTATCCCTCTATCAGATGTAGGGTTGGTAAAGATCTTCTCCCAATCTGTGGGTTGTTTCTTTGTCCCATTGACAATATCCTTTGCCTTACAGAAACTTCTTAATTTTATGAAATTAAAGTCCCATTTGTCAGTTGTTGATCTTAGAGAATGAGCCATTGGTGTTCTGTTCAGGAAATTTTCTCCTGTGCCAATGTGTTCAAGGCTCTTTCCCACTTTCTCTTCTATTAGATTCAGCATATTAACTTTCAAAATTTAATTCAAACAAATCTTTTACTGGTTTATCTAACTGATCACCAAGAACTGGTTTAAAGTCCCTTCTGCATATGAGTAACACTTATAGACAATTTAGTCCATGGCCAATAGGACAACTATTGTTTAGTGTCTTTTAAGTCCTTCAATCCAAAAGGGATGATTTTAGCCTAAATTCCCAACAAAATAGAGATAGAACCTGTAGAGTCCACCTCCAGTAGATAGGCACTGCCTATCTCAAAATTGTTTACTCAGACTTGTTCCTGTCCAAAGGAAAGACAGGGACAAAAAAAAAAAATGGAACAGAAACTTAAGAAAGGCCACACAGAGACTGCCTAACCTAGGGATCCATCCCACCTATAGACTCTCAATCCCTACCCTGTAGCTGACAGTAAGAAGTGCTTTCTGACAGGAGCCTGGTATGGCTGTTCCCTGAGAGGTTCTGCCAGCACCTGACTAATACAGATGGAGAAACTCACAGCCAAACATTGAACTGAGCCCAATGACCCCAATGGAAGAGCTAGGAGGAGTGAAGGAGCTGAAGTGGATTGCATCCCCATAGGAAGAACAATATCAACTTACTGTATCACCCAGAGATCCTGGAGACTAAACCACCAATCAAAAAGTATACATGAAGGGATCATTGACTTCAGATACATATGTAGCAGAGGATGGCCTTACCTGGCATCAATGGGAGGGGGGCCGTTGGTCCTGTGGAGGCTTGATGTCCCATCATAGAGTGATGCTAGAGAAATGAGGTGGGAGTGGGTGAGTGGGTGAAAGAGCATCCTCATAGAAGCAAATGGGAAGGCAGATGGGATGGGGGACATACATTGGAAACAGGGATATCGTTTGAAATATAAATGAATAAAATGATTAATAGAAAAAAAGAAAAGAGGACTGGAGAGATGGCTCAGCGGTTAAGAGCACTGGCTTCTCTTCCAAAAGTCCTGAGTTCAATTCCCAGAAACCACATGGTGACTCACAATCATCTGTAATGGGATCAGGTGCACTCTTCTGGTGTGTCTGAAGACAGCTATAGTGTATTCATATAAATAGAAATAAATAAAATATTTTTAAAAACGAAAATAAAAAAGAAAAGAAGTCCTCTGGATCACTTACAGATGTTCTGAGAAGACTTCTGACCCTGGCTGGAGCCTGCCACACCCACTCCAGTGATGTCTGTGTGGCAAGTCCAAAAGCTTGGCTGCAGTCCTGAGGCAAAAAGTTTCACAGAAACTTAGTCTCTTGGAGCCATTTCATCCTATAACATGAATGCTCCAAATTCATCCTTATAATAGTTGGTGAACGGATCTGTGTGCTTTCTTTCAGTATTGTTTTATTATAGGTGCCTCCAAGGAATGACTTGTCAAATACCTAAATTAGGTTGAACTTCGCTTCCTAGGAAGTCCTTGGGCTGACCCTGGGCTTGGAATTTCATAAGAATGTTACTCATTCAGACGAAATGCCCCCAGTCTTGATAGTTATTAATCAGGCATCCTGCAGTTTGCCAGATAGGAGCTAGAAATCTCAGGGCTAGTTCAAAATAGGAAACTTAGAATTTTCATTACAGACAGGAATGGCAGCCTACATTACATAATAGTAGAAAGAAGGTGGGTTGTGGTTTAAGGAGGAACTAGAGTATTGTATTATTCATGAAAGGGTTAGTAGAACAGAACTCCTCTGGCACATGTTTTTTCACTAGACCCAAAAGAATAGCATAATTAGGTATTTACTAAGGGACCCTTGGTGGTGGGTTTAACAATATGCTAATATTGCACCTGGTCATATCAGCTCTTTCACCTGGCTCCTGTGAATAGTTGATTTTAGATAGGGCTGATCTCATCTCAGTTGTAAATACTGCCTGGCTCCTGCTAGCTTTTATGCATGCATTTTCTCTGTTTTGTGTAAAGAATCATTATGCATCTCGATGTACTTTGGCTGATTTATCACCTAGCTTTCTTTCTTTTTCTTCTGTATTATAAGTCTGATGCTTGTTTTGAGAAATTACATTCTGATACAGCACTCTCTGTGTTCGTGTCTGTTTGTCATTTTTCTGCCAACTCCTTGCCCACCTTAGTATTGGGATCCTGAATTCCCCTGTGGATTGAGAGACCCGCTGAGTCCAGTCTGCTGCAGGAGCCCCTTAGTCCTGCTTCCTCCTGCCCACCTTAATCTGAACTATTGAAACAGAACCACACAATTTAGATCCCTTCCCTGTACCTGTTCCCCTGCTGGTTGAATCATCTGGGACATACTTAGATGTGCAGAGTAGAATGCTATCTACTCCCTCCAGCTTTGTTGTCCTACCATCTCCCTACAGACCTTTCCCCCAACCCCCCTACCTGCTGTGTCACCTTCAAACACTCTGATGCTGGGAAACTTGCCTTGGTCCCCTAGTTCCATTGTCAATCTCAAGACTACATACCAGATGTCTGATGCACCAGGAATATAAAGGTTAAATCCCATCCCAATAGCTGCTATGTCAGGAATCTCCAGGGATAACCTGATGGGTAAAGGACAGCATATGGACTCAATCAACTGTTTAAAAAAAATGACTTCTTAAAATTTGTAAGCAAGTTCATGGAACTAGAAAATATCATCCTGAGTGAAGTAACCCAGACACAAAAGAATACACATGGTATGCACTCACTGATAAGTGGATATTAGCCCAAAAGCTAAAAATACCCAAATACAACCCTTAAACTATATGGAACTTAAGAAGAAAGAAGACCAACATGTCGATTCTTTAATCCTATAATGAAGGGGATACAAAATAATCACAGGAAGTAGAGGGAGAAAGGAACCTATGAGGAAGAGAGGATGGGGAGGGAATAAGGGGGCAGATTCATGTATGGAAAGGGATAGAAGTAGACAAAGTTAGAAAGTTAAATAGAAATATGAATCAGTTTGAGGATGGGGAACTGGGGGTAGCTACTAGAACATCTCAGACTGCAGGGAAGTGAGAGGCTCCAGGGACCCAACAGGGATGACTTTAGCCCAAACATCCAGCAAAGGGGAAATGAAACCTATAGAGACCACCTCCAGTATATAGGCACAATCAGCAGATGAGGGATGGAGCCACCCACCCATTTCAAAAATTTTAATCTGGAATTATTCCTGTCCAAAGCAAAGACAGGGACAAAAAATAGAACAAAGTCTGAAGGAAATCATCCAGAGACAGCTCACTTAGCGATCCATCCCATCTGCAGACACCTAACTCAGACACTATTGCTGATGCCAAGATGCACTTGCTGACAAGGGCTTGATATGGCTGTTGGCTGAGAGGTTCTACAAGTACCTGAGTAATACAGATGCAGATACTCACAGCCAACTGTTGGACTGAGCCAAGTAATCCCAATGGAAGAGCTAGGGGAAGGAGTGAAGGAGCTGAAGGGGATTGCATCCCCATAGGAAGAACAATATCAACTCACTGGGATCACCCAGAGCTCCCAGAGATGAAAATACCAACCAAAGGGTATACATGGAGGGATCCATGGCTCCAGATATGTATGTAGCAGAGGATGGCCTTATCTGGCATCAATGGGAGGGGAGGCTCTTGGTCCTATGAGATCTTGATGCCCCAGAGGAGGGGGATTGCCAGAGTGGTGAGGTTAGAGTGGGTGAATCAGTGTAGGAGCAGCCATATAGAGGCAAAGTAGAGGGGGAAGATGGTGGATGGTATGGGGCTTTATGGAGGGGACACAGAGAAGAGGCATATCATTTGAAATGAAAAGGAATAAAATGATTAAAGAAAAAAAAGAACATAGTCATCAGAAGCTAGGGCAGTGACACCTTTAGAGCACATCTTTCCTACTGTAGCAAGCAGTGGATATTCTCATTGAAACACAAGGAAATGACCTTAAATTCAATCTTATGAAGATGAATATAAATAGGAAATTTATAAATCCCTGGAAAATACAGTCAAACAAACATATCTTGTATGTTCAAAAACATATCTTTCTTTAAGTTGGAAAAACTGTCTTTTATGGTTTTTTAAATAACAGTTATTATTTATTTCTTCTTTAGTGAAGAAACACATAAGTCCTTTAAGGAAATACAAGAAAATATCATCAAGCAAGTGAAAGAAATAAGTAAAACTATTCAAAATCTGAAAATGTAAATTGAACTAACAAAGAAAACACAAATCAAGGGAATCCTGGAGAAGGAAAGCCTGGGAAGAGAACAGGAACAACAGATGCAAGAATCACCCACACAATAAAAGAGATAAAAGAGAAAATTTCAAGCATAGAAAAATAGGGTAGAAGAAATCGATACATCAGTCAAAGTAAATGTTAAGTCTAACTAATTACTAACACTAAACATCCAAGAATTCTGGAATAAAATGAAAAGACATAAACTAATAATAATACAAATAGAAGATGGTAACGAGTCCCAGCTTGAAGGACAAGAACATATTTTCAACAAAATCATAGAAGACAACTTTCCCAACTCAAAGTAAGATATGCTCATAGAACACCAACTAAATTTTGTAAGGAAAGAAAATTATCTTCTCACACAATTAACAAAGCACTAATTCTACAGAACAAAGAAAAAACATTAAAAGCTGTAAGGAGAAAAAGCCAAGTAACACATGAAGGCAGACCTATCAGAATTATGTCAAACTTTGTACCAGAGGCTCCAAAAGCTGGAAGGGCCTGAATAGATGTCTTGCAGCCTCTAAAAAACCTACAGATGACAGCCACAAAAGATGCAAGAAAATTTAAACAACACCTTTTATCTTATCTGGCCACCATGGAATGAAGCCAAACATCAACAAAAACATACAAAAAACAGAAAGCCTACAAACTCATAGAAGTTGGATTAGTTTCTACTCAATGATTGCTGGGTCAGGGAAAAATAATAAAGAAAGAAATGAAAGACTTTCTAGAATTAATTGAAAATAAAACCACACCATACACAAACGTGGAGAATACAGTAAAAGCAGTGCTAAGAGGAAAGTTCATAGCACTAAGTGCCTTTATAAAAGTTGAGAGAGTTCTTATAAGAGCAATTTAAAATTATACCTGAAAGTTCAAGAAAAAATGTAAACACACCCAAGAGGATTTGATAGACAGTAGAAGGTAATCAAAATCATGGATGAAATTAATCAATTCAAAACAAACAATACAAACAATCAACAAAACCAGGAACAGTTTTCTTTGAGAAACATCAAAAAGGTAGTCAAGCCATTAGCCAAACTAAAAGACAGAGAGACAGTATCCAAATAAACCAAATCAGAAATCAAAAGGGAGTCATATAAACAATGATAAAATTCAAAGAATTACTAATAATTAGTTCTTACTTCAAAAGCCTGTACTCCACAAAATTGGAAAAATTGAAACAAAATTGGTAATTTTCTAGACAAATACCACTTAACAAAGTTAAATCAAAATTAGGCAAACTATTTAAACATTCTGATAATCCCTACGGAAATAGAAGTCTAGAATAGAGTCATTACAAGTCTCCAAACCAAAAAAAAAAAAAAAAATCTCAGTGCCACCTGGTTTTACTCCACAATTCTACCAAACTTTGAGAAAAGAGATAACAAGAATTCTCTTCAAACTATTCAACACACTAAATCAAAACAAAACAAAAACAGCAACAACAACAACAACAAAAAACAATATCACACTCATACTCTAAAGCCAGTTATCTTGACAAATACATCACACAAAGGTTCAACAAATACAAAGAATTTCAGACTAATTTCTCTTATGAATATTGATGCAAAAATACTCAATAAAATTCTCGCAAACCGAATCCAAGAACACATTAAACAATCATCTACAATGGTCAAGTAAGCTTCATCTGAAGGGTGAAGGGATGGTACAATATATAAAAATCCACCAATGCAATCCACCATATAAATAAAGTGAAAGAAAAAAATCACATGATCATTTCATTGGATGCTGAAAAAGCCTTTGACAATATCCAACACTCCTTCATGCTAAAATTCTTCGAGAGATCACAGATACTCTGTGCATAGGTAAACATAGAACATATAGCAATCAAATAACCAATATCTAATTAAATGGAGAGAAGTATAAAGCAATTTCATTAAAATCAGGAAAAAGGCTGCCCATTCTCTCACTAACTATTCAGTCTAGTAGTACTTGAAGTCCTAGGGACAGCAATAAGACAAAGGAAATGAAGTGGATACATATTGGAAAACAAGAAGTAAAAGTGTTGCTATTTGCAGACAATAGTTAGTATATGTAAGTGACCTCAAAACCCTACTAGAGAACTCTTATAGCTGATAAACACCTTCAGCAAAGAGGCTGCACACAAAATTAACTGAAAAAATAAATAAGCATCTCTTCTGTATACAAACAATAAAGAGTCTGGGAAAGTTATTAGGGAAATGATATATTTTATAATAGCCACAAATAATAGAAGGTATGTTGTTGTAACTCTGCACAAGCAATGGAAAGACCTGCATGAGAAAAACTTCAAGACTCTGAAGAAAGAAACAGAGAAAGATATCAGGAAATATAAAGATATTCCATGCTCACGGACAAGTATGAGTATGATTAACATTGTAAAACTGGCAATCTTACCAAAAGCTGTCTGCACATTCAATGCAATTCCAATAAAAATTCCAACACACATCTTACATAGTTTACATATCTTGAAACAGCAATTCTCAACTTCATTTGGAAAAAAAACAAAAAAATCCAGGATAGCTAAAATAATCCTGAACAATAAAAGAACTTAAGGAGAAATCACTACTTCTGACATCAAGTTGTACTAAAGAGAAATAATGATAAAAACTGCATGGTATTCATATAGAAACAGACATGATCACTAGAAATGAATGGAATACCCATAAATAAACCCACTCATCCATGGACACTTGAGTTTTGATAAAGAAGTCAAACCTATAAAATGGAAAAAGAAAGCATCTTCAATAAATGGTGCCAGTCTAACTGGATGTCTACATGAAGAAAAATGAAAATAGATCTACATTTATCACCCTACACAAAACCCAAGTCCAAATTCATCTAGGTCCTCAACATAAAACCGAATACACTAAATCACATACAAGAGATAGTGGGAAGAACCCTTGAACACATTGGTGTAGGAGACAATTTCCTGAACAGAACACTAGTGACTCAGGCTATAAAATCAACAATTGATAAATGGGTCCTCATAAAACAGCAAAGCTCTGGAAGGCAAAGAACACTGTCAATAGGACAAAATGGCAGTCTACAGATTGGGAAAGGATCTTTACCAACCCTACATCTGACAGAGGCCTAATATTCAAAATTTACAAAGAACTCAAGAAGTTAGACACTACCCACCCAAATAAACCCAATTAAAAAACAAGAACCAGAGCTAAACAGAAAATTCTCCACAGAAGAATCTTGAATGCCCCCCTTTTGTTTAGTTTTTTGGTTTTTTTGTTTTCTTTTTTGTTTTGTTTGTTTGTTTGTTTGTTTGTTTGTTTGTTTTTCGAGACAGGGTTCCTCTGGCTGTCCTGGAACTCACTCTGTAGACCAGGCTGGCCTCGAACTCAGAAATCCACCTGCCTATGCCTCCCAAGTGCTGGGATTAAAGGCATGCACCACCACTGCCTGGCTTCTTGAATGCTCTTAATTATCAGAGAAATTCAGATCAAATCATCCATGAGATTCCATCTTATACCTGTCACAATGGCTAAGATCAAAATTTAAAGTGACAGTACATGCTGGGGAGAATGTGGAGCAAAGAGAACTCTTGCATTGCTGATAGTAATGCAAACGTGTAGAACTTTGAAAATTAAGTTGGCAGTTTGTCAGAAAACTGAGAATAGTTCTACCTCAAGAACCAGCTATATCAACCCGGGACATATACCCAAAATATACCCCAGTATACCACAGGAGCTCTTGCACAACTATGTTCATAATGGCTTTATTTGTAATAACCACAAACCCTAACAACTTAAATGTTCCTAAACTGAAAAATGGATAAAGATAATTTGGTACATCTACTCAATGAAATACTATTCAGCTATTAAAAAAAAAGACATCATGGATGAAACATGAGAATAACATCCTGAATGTAGTAACTCAGCCAGAAATTCATGAATTGTATATACTCACTTATAAGTGAACATTAACCATGAAATGCTACAATCACCAGAAACAAAGAAACTAGGTCATAAGGAGGTCACAAGGGAATATGAAAACCTCACTCAGATGGGGAAACTAAATAGTCCTTGGTGGTGGATGGAAGGAGGGAACTGACCAGAAGAAGATGTGAAGGAGGAACAGGAATGGAGATGTGGAGATATGGGGTGGGATAGGGATGAGAGTGAGAATGGAAATTAGTGGTAGCCATACCTGATGATTAACTAGAAACCTTGAATGGAGAATATTGGGAGTCTATGTAGGTAGCAGTAGCTGAGATTTCTAACAGGAGGCTATAAAGACTGAAGTGGCTACCTCCTGTAGTCAGGAAGGACTCAGTCCAATCACGAAACCTTAAACTCAAAGTTTGTCTTGTCTACATGATGTGCAGGGATAAAGATGGAACAGAGACTAAGGGACTAGTTAACCAATGACTGGCCCAATATGAGAGCCATCCCATGTAAGAGACACAACCCCTGACATTAATAAAGATATTCTGCAATGCTTGCAGACCGGACCCTACCATAACTGTCTCATGAGAGGCTTCATCCAGCAGCTTGTGGAAACAGATTCAGAGACCCACACCCAAACATCAAGGAGAGCTCAGGGAGTCTTGTGGAAGAGTCAGGGGATAGAAATGTAGAAGTCATGGGGGTCAAGGACACACAAAAAGACCATCAGAGTCAACTAATCTGTGACCATGGGGTCTCACAGAAGCTAGTCCACCAACCAGAAAGCATACAGGAGCTGGACCTAGGCTCCCTATGCATTTGTATCTAATGTGTAGCTTGGTATTTATGTGGGTCCCCTAAGAAGATGTCTAGGTCTCTGTTCCCGCCACTTGATTCTTCTCTTCCCTGGACTTCTCAGTTGGACCTCAATGAGAGAGGATGTGTCTTGCTGGAACTAGATGTTCCAAGGTGAGGTGGTATACAAGGGAAGATAACTGTCTTTGAGGATAAGAAGTGGAAATGAGTGGAGAGATTTGTAAGGTTGGGACTCGGAGGAGAGGAAGAAGCAGGGTGGTGCTCTGGATTGAAAGTGAATTAAAAAATTAAATTACTAAAAAATTGAACATAACATGTTTTCTCCTCCCTAATTTTGTGTAGGTTTTTCTATTCTGAATCCTTATAGTTAGTCAAGATGCCCTATGTATGTGAAGTCCATGTGCTATTTTAACCATTAGTTTAAAGTTCCTGTGGGATTCCGTAGATAGGAAGAGTTTGTTCTCTGAAGATAACAGGCTAAAGAGATTCACTTTTTGCAATTTGCACCAAGGAAATGCAGATAAGAGCACAATAACATGGCTTTTCCTGTCTCCTCTTTAGTTTCTTCCTCCATTTTATTTTTTTTAGTTTAATTTGGTTTCTCTCAAAGATCCACATAATATAAAACATAATTTTAAATAATTTTGTTACAAAAATAGCTGTTGTATACTTATACACTCTTTCTTACATACCTCACTCTTCCCTCATGACCAAACTCTAGAATCAATTTTATTTGATTCCTTCAAAATTCACTTCTATATATCCATTTTTCTATTTTTGGTTTTTATGTTTTTATTGATATATTTCTTATTTCTTGTACTCTGAGTTTTCTTTTTTTAAATTTTTATTATTATTATTTTCTTTATTTACATTTCAAATGCTATCCTGAAAGTTCCCTATACCTCCCCGCCCCTGCTTCCCTACCCACCCACTCCCACTACTTGGCCCAGGCCTTCCCTTGTGTTGGGTCATATAAAGTTTGCAAGACCAAGGGCCTCTATTCCCAGTGATGGCCGATTAGGCCATTTTCTGCTACATTTGCAGCTAGAGACACAAGCTCAGGGGGTACTGGTTAGTTCATATTGTTGTTCCACCTACAGGTTTGCAGCCCCCTTCAGGTCCTTGGGTACTTTCTCTAGCTCCT
>NC_034592.1:10397420-10400516 GCF_900095145.1 Mus pahari | reverse complement strand
TGTAAATGTACCACAGTTTCTGTATCCATTCCTCTATTGAGGGACATCTGGGTTTGTTTCTTTGATTTCTTTCTTCAGAAACTTGAAGTTTTTGTCATAAAGATCTTTCACTTCCTTAGTTAGAGTCACACCAAGGTATTTTATATTATTTGTGACTATTGTGAAGGATGTTTGTTTCCTTAATTTCTTTCTCAGCCCATTTATCCTTTGTGTAGAGGAAGGTTACTGATTTGAGTTAATTTTATATCCAGCTACTGCACTGAAGCTGTTTATCAGGTTTAGGATTTCTCTGGTGGACTTTTTAGGGTCACTTATGTATACCATCATATCATCTGCAAATAATGATACTTTGACTTCTTTCTTACCAATTTGTATCCCCTTGATCTCCGTTTGTTGTCGAATTGCTCTGGCTAGGACTTCAAGTACTATATTGAATAGGTAGGGAGAAAGTGGACAGCCTTGTCTAGTCCCTGATTTTAGTGGGATTGCTTCGAGTCCCTCTCCATTTACTTTGAGGTTGGCTACTGCTTTATTGTAGATTGCTTTTATTATGTTTAGGTATGGGCATTGAATTCCTGATCTTTCCAAGACTTTTATCATGAAGGAGTGCTGGATTTTGTCAAATGCTTTCTCAGCATCTAATGAGATGATCATGTGGTTTTTGTCTTTGAGTTTGTTTATATTTTAGATGAAGTTGATAGACTTCTGTATATTAAACCCTTCCTGCATCCCTGGAATGAAGCCTACTTGGTCATGATGGATGATCATTTTGATGTGTTCTTGGATTCAGTTAGAGAGAACTTTATTCAGTATTTTTTGCATCAATATTCATAAGGGAATTTGGTCTGAAGTTCTCTATATTTGTTTTGTCTTTATGTGGTTTAGGTATCACAGTGATTGTGGCTTCATAGAATGACTTGGGTAGAGTATTTTTTGTTTCTATTTTGTGGAATAGTTTGAGGAGAAGAGGAATTAGGTTTTCTTTGAAGGTCTGATAGAACTCTGCACTAAACCTATCTGTTCCTGGACTTTTTTTATTTGGTTAGGTGCTTCTATTTCTTTAGGTGATATAGGACTGTTTAGGTCATTAATCTGATCCTGATTTAACTTTGGTATCTGGTATCTGTCTAGAAATTTGTCCACTTCATCCAGGTTCTCCAGTTTTGTTGAGTATAGCCTTTCGTAGTAGGATCTAATGGTGTTTTGGATTTCCTTAGGTTCTGTTGCTATATCTCCCTTTTCATTTCTGATTTTGTTAATTAGGATACTATCCCTGTGCCCTCTAGTTANTCTGGCTATGGGTTTCTCTATCTTGTTGATTTTCTCAAAGAACCAGCTCCTGGTTTGGTTGATTCTTTGAATAGTTCTTTTTGTTTCCACTTGATTGATTTCAGCCCTGAGTTTAATTATTTCATGCAGTCTACTCTACTTCAGTGAATTTGCTTCCTTTTGTTCTAGAGCTTTTAGGTGGACTGTCAAGCTGCTAGTGTATGCTCTCTCTAGTTTCTTTTTGGAGGCATGAGTTTTCCTCTTAGAAGTGCTTTCATTGTGTCCCATAAGTTTGGTTATGTTGTGGCTTTACTTTCATTAAACTCTTAAAAATTCTTTAATTTCTTCCTTTATTTCTTTTTTGACCAAGGTATCATTGAGTAAAGTGTTTTTCAGCTTCCACATGAATGCTGGCTTTCTATTGCTTATGCTGTTATTGAAGATCAGCCATTGTCCATGGTGATGTGATAAGATGTATGTGATAATTTCAATATTTTTGTGTCTGTTGAAGCCTGTTTTGTGACGAATTATATCATCAGTTTTGGAGGAGGTGCCATGAGGTGCTGAGACGAAAGTATATCCTTTTGTTTTAGGATAAAATGTTCTGTAGATATCTGTTAGACTCGTTTCTTTTTTATCCTCCGTAAGTTTCAATGGGTGTCTGTTTAGTTTCTATTTCCAGGATATGTCCATTGATGAGAGTGCGGTGTCGAAGTCTCCCACGATTCTTGTGAGAGGTGAAATATGTGCTTTGAACTTTACTATAATTCCATTAATGAATGTGGATGCCCTTGTATTTGGAGCCTAGATATTCAGAATTGAGAGTTCATCTTGGAATATTTTACCTTTGATGATTAAGAAGTGCCCCTCCTTGTCTTTTTTGATAACTTTTTGTTGGAAGTTGATTTTATTCGATATTAGAATGGATACTCCAGCTTTTTTATTAGGACCATTTGCTTTGAAAATTGTTTTCCAGCCTTTTACCCTGAGGTAGTGTCTGTCTTTTTTCCTGAGGTGGGTTTCCTTTAACCAGCAAAAAGTTGGGTCCTGTTTATGTAGCCAGTTATTTAGTCTATTTCTTTTGATTTGGGTATTGAGTCCATTGATATTAATAGATATTAAGTAAAAGTAATCATTGTTTTCTGTTATTTTTGTTGTTAGATTTGTGATTCTGTCGTTGTGCCTCTTTTCCTTTAGGTTTTTTGAAGGCGTACTTTCTGGCTTTTTCTAGAGAGTAGTTTCTATCCTTGTGTTGGTGGTTTCCCATTATTATCCTCTGAAGGGCTTGATTCCTGGAAAGATATTGTGTGGATTTGGTTTTGTCATGGAATACTTTGGTTTCTCCATCTATGGTAATTAAGAGTTTTGTTGTGTATAGTAGCCTGGACTGGCATTTGTGTTCTCTTAGGGTCTGCCTAACATCTGTCCAGGATCTTCTGGCTTTCATAGTCTCTGGTGAGAAGTCTGGTGTAATTCTAATAAGTCTGCCTTTATATGTTACTTGATCTTTTTCTCTTACTGCTTTAAATATTCTATCTATATTTAGTGCTTTTTTGTTCTGATTATTATGTGATGGGAGGAATTTCCTTTCTGGTCCAGTTTATTTGGAGTTCTGTAGGCTTCTTTTATGTTCATGGGCATCTATTTCTTTAGGTTACAGAAGTTTTCTTCTATAATTCTTTTGAAGATATTTACTGGCCCTTTAAATTGAAAATCTTCATTCTCATCTATACCTATTATCCTTATGTTTGGTCTTCTCATTGTGTCCTAGATTTTCTGGATGTTTTAAGTTAGGATCTTTCTGCATTTTGCATTTTCTTTGATTGT
>NC_034592.1:10351046-10361599 GCF_900095145.1 Mus pahari | reverse complement strand
TAGTGGGATTGCTTCCAGTTTCTCTCCATTTACTTTGATGTTGGCTACTGGTTTGCTGTAGATTGCTTTTATCATGTTTAGGTAGGGGTCAAGGTCCATACTTAAACGTAACAAAAGCAATATACAGCAAACCAGTAGCCAGCATCAAGCTAAATGGAGAGAAACTTGAAGCAATCCCACTAAAATCAGACACTAGAAAAAGTGGCTCACTCTCTCCCTACCTATTCAATATAGTACTTGAAGTCCTATCCAGAGCAATTAGACAACAAAAGGAGATCAAATGGATCCAAATTGGAAAGGGAGAAGTCAAAATATCACTACTAGCAGATGATATGATACTGGAGTGACCCCAATAATTCCACCAATGAACTCCTAAACTAGTAGATAACTTCAACAAAGTAGCTGGATATAAAATAAATTCAAACAAATCAGTGGCCTTCCTTGACACAAAGGGTAAACAGGCTGAGAAAGAAATTATGACAACAACACCCTTCACAACAGTCACAAATAATATAAAACACCTTGGTGTAACTCTAACAAAGAAAGTGAAAGATCTGTATGTTAAGAACTTCAAGCCTCTGAAGACAGAAATAAAACAAGATCTCAGAATATGGAAAGATCTCCCATACTCATGGATTGGCAGGATTAATATAGTAAAAATGGCTATCCTGCCAAAAGCAATCTACAGATTCAATGCAATTCCCATCAAAATTCCAATTCAATTCTTCACAGAGTTATAAAGAGCAATTTGCAAATTCATCTGGAATAACAAAAAACAAGATAGCTAAAACTATTCTCAACAATAAAAGAACTTCTGGTGGAATCACCATCCCTTACCTCAAGCTGTACTACAGAACAATTGTGATAAAAACTACAGCCGGGCGTGGTGGCGCAGGCCTTTAATCCCAGCAATCAGGAGGCAGAGGCAGGTGGATTTCTGAGTTCGAGGCCAGCCTGGTCTACAAAGTGAGTTTCAGGACAGCTGGAGCTATACAGAGAAACCCTGTCTTGAAAAAACAAACAAACAAACAACAACAACAACAACAAAGAATAAAAACTACATGGTACTGGTACTGTGACAGGAAGATAGATCAATGGAATAGAATTGAAGACCCAGAAATGAACCCACACACCTATGGCCACTTGATCTTTGACAAGAAGCTAAAACCATCCAGTGGGGGGGGGCTGTAATTTTTTCAACAAATGGTGATGACTCAACTAGCAGTTAGCATGTAGAAGATATGGGCACAGGGGGAAAATTCCTGAACAGAACAGCAATGGCTTGTGCTGTAAGATCAAGAATTGACAAATGGGACCTCATAAAATTACAAAGATTCTGTAAGGCAGAGGACACTGTCAATAGGATAAAACAGCAACCAACAGATTGGTAAAAGATCTTTACCAACCCTCCATCCAACAGAGGGCTAATATCCAATATACACAAAGAACTCAAGAAGTTAGACTCCAGAGAAACAAATAAACCTATTTTAAAAAATGGGGTGCAGAGATACACAAAGAATTCTCCACTGAGGAATATTGGGCTGCTAAAAAGCACCTAAAAAAATGTTCAACATCTTTAATCATCAGGGAAATGCAAATCAAAACCCTGAGATTCCACCTCACACCATTCAGAATGGCTAAGATCAAAAATTCAGGTGACAGCAGATGCTGGCAAGGATGTGGAGAAAGAGGAACACTCCTCCATTGATGGTGGGATTGCAAGTTGGTATAGCCACTCTGGAAATCAGTCTAGTGGTTCCTCAGAAAATTGGACATAGTACTACCGGAAGATCCAGCAATACCACTCCTGGGCATATACCCAGAAAATGCTCCAACAAGTAATAAGGACACAGCACTCGACTATGTTCATAGCAGCCTTATTTATAATAGCCAGAAGTTGGAAAGAACCCACATGTACCTCAACATAGGAATGGATACAGAAGATGTGGTACACATTTACACAATGCAGTACTACTCAGATATTCAAAACAATAAATTTATGAAGTACTTAGGCAAATTTATGGAACTAGAAAATATCATCTTGAGTGAGGTAACCCAATCANAAAAGAACACACATGGTATGCATTCACTGATAAGTGGATATTAACCCAGAAGCTCAGAACACCCAAGATACAATTCACAAACCACATGAAACTCAATAAGAAGGAAGACCGAAGTGTGTATACTTTGATCATTCTTAAAAGGAAGAACTAAATACCCATGGGAGGAGTTGCAAAGACAAAGATGGAGCAGAGACTGAAGGAATGACCATCCAGAGACTGATTTTCTCTCATCAGCCATTAATTGCTGGTGGTTCTTCATCTAGGGTGGGGCTTTGTGAGGTGTTGCCCATCCACATAGGCATGTCAGCAGCTTTTGCTTTTGTCCATGTCTTATTTAGATAACTATATTGTCAAGTTCCTATGGGTGCACATGTCCTGGTCCTATGACTTACAAGTCTCCACCTCCATTTCCATGATGTTTCTGAGTCTTAGGTACTATATGTATATCAGTTGGGGCTGGCCATCCCATTGGCAGGTTCTCTGTGTTTTGGTCAACTGTGGGTTGATGGTCTCCAATAGCTGCAAAGAAGTTTCTTTGATGAGGGGCTGGAACCACACTTGACTGATTGTATGAGTAAACATTTAGAATGCTGTTTGGGCTTGGCTAATTTTGGTCAGCTTGGTATAATCAGAGAGGTGGATACCTCGGTTGAGGAAAAGCCCCATAAGACCAGTCTATAGCCAAGCCTGTGGGCCATTTCTTGATTACTGACTGATGTGGGAGGTTCCCAACCCATTGTGTTTAATACTACCCTTAGGCAGGTCTTGGATGGTGTAAGAGGGCAGGCTGAGAAAACCATAGGAAGCAAGGCAGGAAGCAGAATTCCTGTATGGCCTCTGCTTCAGTTCCTGCCTTTAGGTTCCTGCCTTGAGTTCCTGCCCTAGCTTCTCTCAATGATGGACTATGACCTGAGAGCTGTAATAAACCTTTTCCTATCAAGTTGTATTAATAGTGTCTTATCACAGCACTTACCTCCCACCCAAGTCACAGTTAGGACTTATACTGTTAGAAAAATGGCAGTAGTGGGTTTTCCTGTAGGTCCTATGTTTTCACCAGTCATGAGTGGCTAACCAGGTTCACAGTACCAAGCATGCTTTCCCTCCCATTGAGCAGACCTTAAATCCAATTAGATAGATATTGGTTAGCTCCAAAATATAAGTGCCACTATTTCGCCTTTGGAGACATCTTACCATGCTTGTCCCAGCTAGTAGGACTAGTGATTGCATTTTTTCCTTGCCAGTTGGCATTGTACCCTTTGTTGCTGTCAGAGCTATTCTTCATGGAAGAGGCTTATGGGTCAGACCCAATTTGATGACCCCAAGACCTACATCCAAAGTATGTTAATTCCAGCATAAGTGACTTACCTTCAAATTCTTGGAGGAAATCAAGGGAAACAACATAGCTTATGTTAGTTGGGGATCTCATGTATTACCCTGCCCAGAAACCCCAAAGCAGAATCAGTCTTCCCCAGAGATTAGCCCATAATCCATTATCTAGTAGCAAGTGGTCATCCCATAAAACATATACATATGTGCAACACTGAATGGGCTCAGCAGCTTTCATTTATATATATTTGTGTATGTGTGAATGCATGCATGTGTATAATAATAATTAAAGAAAAAGCATAAAGATGAGAGGAAGGAGGAAGGGGCAGAGACAGTAGAGGAGATGGAAAGGAAAGGGGGAGAAGTAATATTATAAATATGAACAGAAAATTACTATAATTTAAAAATATTTTCTCATGCTTGTATATAACTTACTTTGTAGTATGGATGTTGGCAGTTTCACCTGCATCTTTTACATAAAATCTAATAATTAAGTACTAAAGATGATGGGAATAGTTTGTCTTCAATATTCTATACAACTTACTTTCAGAGTTTGTTTCTAAATTTACCTGGTCTGCAGGTTTGTATCTTCTCCATGCTTGCTTCATTGGTTGTAAAAGGGTCTTGCATTTCAATCACTTTCTGGGTATATTTTGAAATAAGATATTTTATAATGTTGTATAATTAACAACTAATACTCAGTAATACAAAATTAAAATTATAACTCATTACCCTCCAGTGTGGACATTTCTTGCCCCTTGCTAAAAAGCAAAAGATAATATGACAACTCAAATAATAAAACCAAGAAAAATTAGGAAAAAATGAAGTTCTTATATGTAACTTTCAAAATAATCACTTAAGTTCATGGACACAATTCTACTAATATGTACAGCAATATTATACAAATGTATAGATACAAATGTGAGTGTATATTTAATAAAATGTTATTAAATTTTCAAATATATTGAGTTGAGAAGATAGCTTGGTTGGTAAAGGGCTTTCTATGTACCTATGTTTGAATCCCCACACACAGATATAATATCTGAGCTTACATGTCTGCAATTCCAACACTCCCACAGGGAGATAGGACGTAAATACAGTGGACTCCTTGGAAGTTGGTAGGCTTCCTTGTCCTGCATATACAGCAGCATACAACTAGAGAAGTCTCCTGAAACAAGATGATGGGCAAGGACTGATGCATGAGGTTGTCCTCTGACCTTTTCCTATTGCTGTAATAAAATGCCATGGGCATGGCAATTTATAGAAAGATTAACTTGAACTTGCTCCAGATGGATAAGTCTGTCATGATGGGAAAGCATGGCAGCAAGCAGCAGACAGTTGCTGTCGAAGAAACTGAAGGCTCATATATTGAACCACAAATAGGAGGCAAAGAGCAAATTGGAAAGGACACTTGGCTTTTCAGCTTCCAAGCCATACCCAATACCCTGTGAGAAAGTTTCTCAAGCAAGACCACATATCTATAGTCTATCCCAACTGGAGACCAACAATTTTAACCACTGAGCCCACAGGGGTGGGGGACATTCTCATTCAAACCAGCACACCTCCATGGCACACTGTAGCACATACATGCACATGTGAACACACACATAGGCTGAGGGGAATATTAAAGCATTATAAGGTGTGTATAGGAAAATGTTTGTTCTAAGAAAAGTGTGTTAAACATTTGATTTCTAGGCAGAGAAGCAAATCACAGTCCTGAGTATAACTAAGCATCAAAGTTGATGGTAGGGTTAAACAGAATTAGTGAAAAGCATCAGAATTGTTCATACAATTATACCATAAATAGTTATATTTTTCAGTTTGTCCCATAGTTTAGAAAGTATGGGTGTAGGGAGATGGCTTAGTGGGTGTCTTAGTCAGGATTTCCATTACTATGAAGAGACACCATGACCAAAGCAACTCGTATAGAGGACATTTAATTGGTGTTGGCTTTCAGGTTCAGAGGTTAAGTCTGTTATCATGGTATGAAGCATGGCAACATCCAGGCATGCATGGTGCTGGAGAAGCTGAGAGTTCTACATCTTGTTCCAAAGGCAAACAGAAGACTGACATCCTCAGGCAACCTAGAGAAAGCTGTCTCAAAGCCCACCCCCACAGAGACACACTTCCTCCAACATTCTCATACCTCCTAATAGTGCCCTATTCCCTGGGCAACACATATTCACACCACAGCAGTGGATAAAGTGCTTGCTACACAAGCCTGACATACTTGATTTCAGACTCACAGAGCTAAGGTAAAAGTCAGGTGTGGCAATGTACTTATATATTCCTTATACCAGATAAGGGTAGATTCCTAGAGCTCACTGGCCAGACAGCCTACTTGAATCAGTGGATTTTAATTTCAGAGTAAGACCCTGACACAAAATTTAAGGTGGACATCCTAGAAGACACATGGCCTTGACTTCCAGCTTCTATGCATATCCACATGATGCATGGTATCTGTGCAAATATCTAAATGAAGACCTATACCCACATACACACACACACATTACAGCCAAACTCACAAATAGAAAGTATTGTCCTAACAGTCCATAATTCATTTGTGGTTATATATTATTTCTGAATTGTTAAGTCTGAATAAAAATGTACTGAAAGACCAAATTTTGGGGGTTCAGACTCCATCTTAGGGTCCCTGATCAAAGTTTAAACTCAAGTAAACTAACAGGCCAGTACCTAGCTCCAGTTTTCAGGTTACCCCCCAACAAAACCTGGGCCTACTTTCACTTTCCAGGCTACCCACAACAAGACCTACATCTCCATGTTATTTGCCCAAGAAATCCAGCATCTAACATCAGCCTCTAGGTTATTTCTCCAACAAACCTACACCTCCAGATTTAAAGCCCACCCCTTGCCTAAAATCCACCAATTAAAGTGAAAGCAAAAGTTAAGTTTATGATTGGGCTCCCAACACCAGCCAATTATGCTAAAGGCCATAGTAGCTCCTAATTAGATGCTTGCCAGGCTAAAAACATTCACCCCCTCACTTGCTATTTTCAATAAAACCTTGTCCCAATGAGTATTTGAGGCTTTTCATGACCAGAACATCCCTGTGGGTCATCCGTGAGTTAAGCTCAAGCCGGAGCTTATAAAAGAAAAGATCCTGGTGTAATTACATTGGATTGGCTCCTGTTTGGTCTTTTAGGGTTCATGAACACTTCCTTGGTACTACATTTTAACATTACATAACATATTTCTTTTTTCATAGGCACTAAAAAAAACTCTCCCTCTCCCTCTCCCTCTCCCTCTCCCTCTCCCTCTCCCTCTCTGTTGTCTTTAGCCTATGGTTTAGTCAGTTTAGATTCATAATGATCTAATCATTATAAAAGTTGTATGACCCAGAGCTAAGAAATAATGTATGATTTAAATAATAGAATATAGTTATTAAATGAAAACTAATTAGATAATAATAATTCTGTTATATCTCAAAATCGGTAGCTATGAAAACACAATTGTAACATTAACCACATGTGGTTTATTTTTGAAAAGTGTTTAACTGTTTGATAATTTTAATATGACTATAATGTGTGTTGATGAAATTTGTTCCCCACTCCATCCATATCCCTACCACCATTTTTCCCTTCTAACATCATGTGTTTCTCAAAACTACTGCATCCTATATTTTATAATGGTTTTTATTTCCAATATTGTATTGCTTTGAAATATCATAGTAAACTTTCAATGAAATTTATAGGAAAAAAACTGTCTCTTGGAAAATGTATCTACATGTACCCTATAGACTCCACCAAAAAATAAAATCTTAGAGCTGATTAGTAGGTTCAGCAAAGTGGTAGAACACACAAAAATCAGAAGCTTTCTAACGTACAAATGACAATCATACCAAGGAAGAACAAATGATTCCATTCACAACAGCCTCAAAAAATTAAAGTATCCTGAAATAAATCAGTCAAGGAAGTGAATATTTTCCACAATGAAATTTTTAGACATGGAAATAGAGAAATTGAAGAAGATACTATCTTCTTCTTCATGCTCGTGAATTTTCAGGATTGATATTTTGAAAATGTTTACCCTATAAAAGAAATTTACAGTCAGGCATGGTGGCGCACGCCTTTAATCCCAGCATTTAGGAGGCAGAGGCAGGCATATTTCTGAGTTCAAGGCCAGCCTGGTCTACAAAGTGAGTTCCAGGACAGCCAGGGCTATACAGAGAAACACTGTCTAAAAAAAAAAAAAGAAAGAAAGAAAGAAAAGAAAAAGAAAGAAAAGAAAAGAAAAAGAAATTTACAAATCAAATTCAATGGAACCCCCATCAAAATCCCAATACAATTCTTCATGAAAATTGAAAAACTAATTTTAAATTTCAAATGAAAACACAAAAAAGCCAGGATATCTAAAATAACCACGAATAGTTAAAAAAAATTGCTGAAGGAGGCTGGTGAAATGCCTCAGTGGGTAAGAGCACCCAACTTCTCTTCAGAAGGTCCGTAGTTCAAATCCCAGCAACCGCATGGTGGCTCATAATCATCCTTAACAAGATCTGACNCCCTCTTCTGGAGTGTCTGAAGATAGCTACAGTGTACTTACATATAATAAATAAATAAATAAATAAATAAATAAATAAATAAATAAATAAATAAATTGCTGAAGGTATCATCATCCAGATTTCAAGTTATATTTTGAGCTATAACAACAAAATCAGCATGGCACTGTGTTGTGAATAGCCCCGGTGCTAATTATATTTAATGTTAATTCCTTTCTCCTATGAGGGGCTACAAACAAGGAATGAATCAGCAATCAGGTGATTTCCTGTAAACCTGCTTCCCACCTTAATTTGTAAAATAAAGGAGAGCTGATGATTGGGCAGATAAAGGGAAAGTGGAGGAGAAGGCAGGGAGAGAAGAAGGAGGAGAAAATGGAAGAGGGAGAGGACACAGAGGAGGAGGAAGGAAAGTGGAGCAGAAGCACATGGCCTGGAGAAACCACAAGTTCTAAGGGGTCTCATATATGTGGAAGGTGATAGTGTAGGGATAGATTTGCCCAATCTAGGTGCACAGCATGTAATCATATTAACTGAGTTGTGTTTTCAATCTGGTCATATTTGGGTAGAGATTTACTGCCACAGCACTGTCATAAAACCAGACACAGTGGCCAATGAAGTAAAACTGGGGGCCCAAATATAAGTTCACACACACTCAGTTACCTGGTTTTTGACAAAGGATCCAAACTACACACTAGAGAAAATAAAGAATTGTCAACAAATGGTTCTGGTTGAATTAGATAGATACATGCAGACCAGTGAGACTCCGACTTTCCCTCCTGTCCTATACAAAGCTCAACTTCAAATAAACCAAGGACCTCAATATATGACTCAACACCTGAATCTAATAAAAGAGAAAATGGGAAGTAGAGTTAAACTCATTAGCCTAAGAGAGAACTTTCTAGCCAAATATGCAAGAGCATGAGCATTAAAATCAATAGTTACATAAAAAGAATCTAGGAAACTAAAATGTTTTCTTCAACAAAGACAGCATCATTTCAGTGAAGAGGCACCCTAGAGAACGGGAAAATATCTTTACTGATTATAAGTCTGACAGAGGGTTAGTATCTAGAATATATAAAAAAATACACACACACACACACACACACACACACACACACACAAAACTAAGCATCAAGGAAAAAACTCAATCATAGGATCAGAGGTAAGGAGGACACAACATCTGCCCCAACACTGGGGAGTACCTGGGACCAATGGTACCCAGGCACCCAGGAACTCTGCCTGACCAGTGTCACAGGTTCCTTTTGGTCTAGGCCAGTGCCCTGAGCAGACCTTGGGGGAGAACTCCACAGCCTGCCCCACAAAACCCAGAGGAAGCTCCACTCCCAGACTCTCCAGCACTCCCAGGATGACAGGATCAGAGGAGCCCTGAGCAGAAATTGGGTGATAATTCCACAGCCAGTCCCTCAACACCCAGAAGAAGCTCCACTCCCAGGCTCTCTAACATGCCCAGGATCACAGGATCACAGGAGCTTGATCACACCAGGATTTCAGGGACCTGGATGCAGCTTGACTCCCTGGAGCTCTGAAACACCCAGGATCTCAGGATCACAGAATCCTAGAATCACAAGATCACAGAGACAGCTGAACTTTGAGGAATTCTGACACAATCAAGATCACAGGAAGGACAGGCTCCAGTCAGATATAGCGAGGGCAGGTAGCACTAGAGATAATCGGATGGCAGGAGGCAAGAATAAGAACATAAGCAACAGCACCATAGCAAGGCTTGGATACACCATCACACCAGAAAAGCAAGACTCAAATCTAAAATCATTTCTCATGATGATGGACTTTAAGAAGGACATAAATAACTCCCTTAAAGAAATACAGGAGAGCACAGGTAAACAGCTAGAAGTACTTAAAGACAAAACACAAAAATCCCTTAAAGAATTACAACGAAACACAATCAAACAGGTGAAGGTAATGAACACAACCATCCAAGATCTAAAAATGAAAATAGAAACAATAAAGAAATCACAAAGGGAGACAACCCTGGAGTGAGAAAACCTAGGAATGAGATCAGGAGTCATAGATGCAAGCATCACCAATAGAATATAAGAGTTAAAAGAGAGAATCTCAGGTGCAGAAGATACCATAGAAAACATTGACACAACAATCAAAGAAATGCAAAAGATAAAAACATCCTAACTCAAAACATCCAGAAAATCCAGGACACAATAAGAAGACCAAACCTAAGGATAATAGGTATAGAAGAGAGCAAAGATTCCCAACTTAAATGGCCAATAAATATCTTCAACAAATTTATAGAAGAAAATTTCCCTAACTTAAAGAAAGAGATGCCCATGAACATACAAGAAGCCTACAGAAGACCAAATAGATTGGAACAGAAAAGAAATTCCTCCTGTCACAAAATAATCAAAGCACCAAGTACACTAAACAAAGAATATTAGAAGCAGTAAGGGAAAACAGTCAAGTAACATATAAAGGCAGACCTATTAGAATTACACCAGACTTCTCACCAAAGACTATGAAAGCTAGAAGATCCTGGGCAGATGTCATCCAGATTATAAGAGAACACAAATGCCAGCCCAGGCTACTATACCCTACAAATTACCATAGATGGAGAAAACAAAATATTCCATGACAAAACCAAATTTACACAATAT
>NC_034592.1:10348832-10350138 GCF_900095145.1 Mus pahari | reverse complement strand
CTCAATTCCCCAATAAAAAGACATAGACTAACAGACTGGATACATAAACAGGACCCAGCATTTTGCTGCATACAGGAAACACACCTCAGTGACAAAACACTACCTCACAGTAAAAGGTTAGGAAACAATTTCCCAAGTAAATGGTGCCAAGAATCAACCTGGAGTTTGTTTCTAATATCAAATATCGAATAAAATCAACTTTCAACCAAAAGTTATCAAAAAAAGATAAGGAAGGACACTTCATACTCGTCAAAGGAAAAAAAATTTACCAAGATGAACTCTCAATTCTGAACATCTATACTCCAAATGCAAGGGCACCCACACTCATAAAAGAAACTTTACTAAAGCTCAAAGTACACATTGCACCCCACACAATAATAGTGGGAGACTTCAAAACCCCATTGTCAGTAATGGACAGATTATGGAAACAGAAACTAAAGAGAGACACAGTGAAACTAACAGAAGTTATGTACCAAATGGGACTAACAGATATTTATAGAACATTTTACCCTAAAGCAAAAGAATATACCTTCTTCTCAGTACCTCATGGTACCTTCTCTAAAACTGACCATATAATTGTTCACCAAACAGGCCTCAACAGATGCAAGAAGATTGAAATAATCCCATGCACCCTATCAGATCACCATAAACTAAGGCTGGTCTTAAATACCAACAAAAACAATGGCAAGAACACATACACATGGAACCTGAGCAAAGCTCAACTCAAGGAAGTAATAAAAGAAAAATTTAAAAGCCTTTTAGAAATTAATGGAAATGAAGATGCATTATACCAAAACTTATGGGACAAAATGAAAGCAGTGTCAAGAGGAAAACTCATAGCTCTAAGTGTCTCCAAAAAGAAACTGGAGAGAGCTTACACTAGCATCTTGACAGCACATCTGAAAGCTCTAGAACAAAAAGAAGCAAATACACCAAAGAAGAGTACACTGCAGGTAATAATCAAACTCAGGGCTGAAATCAACAACATAGAAAGAAAAAGAACTCTATACAGAATCAACAAAGCCAGGAGCTGGTTCTTTAAGAAAATCAACAAGATAGATAAACCCTTAGCCAGACAAACCAGAGGGCACAGAGACAGTATACAAATTAATAAAATCAGAAATGAAAAGGGAGACATAACAACAAAATATATTTTAAAATAATTATTATTTGTTGAATATTAACAGTTGAAAATAGTAAAATCCTGTTCTACACACATCGCGGAAATATTATTGATAATTTTTCTCACTGTCAGAAATTAGCATTTTCAACTTTATGAGGTCCCATTTGTCAATTCTTGATTTTA
>NC_034592.1:10329947-10347062 GCF_900095145.1 Mus pahari | reverse complement strand
GTTTATCTATCTTGTTGATTTTCTCAAAGAACCAGCTCCTGGTTTGATTGATTCTTTAAATAGTTCTTTTTGCTTCCACTTGGTTGATTATAGCCCTGAGTTGATTATTTCCTGCCTTCTAATCCTCTTGGGTGAATTTGCTTCATTTTGTTCTAGAGCTTTTAGGTGTGTTTTCAGGCTGCTAGTGTATGCTCTCTCTAGTTTCTTTTTGGAGGCACTCAGGACTATGAGTTTTCCTCTTAGGACTGCTTTCATTGTGTCCCATAAATTTGAGTATGTTGTGGCTTCATTTTCATTTAACTCTACAAAGTCTTTAATTTATTTCTTCCTTGACCAAGGTATCATTGAGGAGAGTGTTGTTCAGTTTCCAAGTGAATGTTGGCTTTATATTATTTATGTTGTTATTGAGGATCAGTCTTAGACCATTGTGGTCTGATAGGATGCATGGGATTATTTCAATATTTTTGTAACTGTGGAGGCCTGTTTTGTGACTGATTATATGGTCAGTTTTGGAGAAGGTACCATGAGGTGCTGAGAAAAAGGTATACACTTTTGTTTTAGGATAAAATGTTCTGTCGATATCAGTTAAATCCTTTTGTTTCATAACTTTTGTTAGTTTTAATATGTCTCTGTTTAGTTTCTGTTTCCTGGATCTGACCAATGATGAGAGTGGGATGTTGAAGTCTCCCACTATGATGAAATAAAAAAATGGCTATAAAATACTTTAAATATTGAATATGCTTAACTATCAGGGAAATGCGAATGAAGGCTACTTTATGATTTTATCTTACCACAGTCAGAACACCGAAAATCCAAAAAACAAATAATGACACATCCTGGTGTGGAGGTGGCAAAGAGAACCACAGCTTCACTGCTGATATACTGGTGCCACCACTATAAAAAACACTATGGCAGTTCTTCAAAGAGCTAGAAAGAGATCTACAACATTATGAAGCTGTATGACTCTTGAGCATAGGTCCAAAGGTTTCTATGCTACTATAGAGATGCTAGCTTATACATGTTTATTGCTGCTCTATTTACAATAGTCAGGAAATAGAAATGCCCAAGATGCCTATCAACTTATGCATGGATAATGAGAATGCGGTACACTTAAACATTTAGATATTGTTTTGAAAGAAATGTGGAATTTCCACAGGAAAATGAATGGAGCTGGAAACAATCATTCTGTGTGAGGTAACCCAGATCCAGAAAGACAAATACTGCATGTTTTCTCTCATGTGTTAACGCTAACACTGGCTCTTCAGATATATTCCATTTGTAGTTTTCATAGATGTCAGAAAGTAGGTTAGGAAGTATGGATGTGGGAGGACCTCAGGGGAGGGGAGATAGAACACAGTGGTATAGAATGTTAAAGGAAATAATAGAGAAAGCAGGACTAAATTAGTGTGGGAAAAGGCAGAATGGCAGGGATTATGTTGGTAGGGTAAATAAAGTTTTGAGAAAGTCATGAAAACCTACTGTAGAAGACTCCTAAAATATATACAATGTAAAATGTATATACATTTAAAATGAAGAAACAATTTAAATGAAGTTACCCAACAATAGGCCAACAATACCCTCTTAGATACCACAGGCTAGCTAATAAAAATCTCAGTGATAGAAATAGGTTACCTCTTTTTGAGTTGTTGGCCAATGAGGTGCCACAGACCCCAAATAATACAGGCTATAGCCAATGCTCATGGTTTCCCTCTAGTACTTAATGGTAAGACTGTATTGATGAAGAAACAATTTAAATGAAGTTACCCAACAATAGGCCAACAATACCCTCCTAGATACCACAGGCTAGCTAATAAAAATCTCAGTGATAGAAATAGGTTACTACTTTTTGAGTTGTTGGCCAATGAGGTGCCACAGACCCAAAATACTACAGGCTATAGCCAATGCTCAAGGTTTCCCTCTAGTACTTAATGGTAAGACTGTATTGATGAAAACACCAAATACTTTAGTGATAGAATGTAAAGAAATCAGCTGGTATTCACCTGGATGCTACATTCCTACTACCTAACTTTCATAGTGCAGAGGAAAAAATAATCACTAATCGTATCCAGACGTGAACACTACAACATAACCAACCTGGCAAGACATGCCCTTTGGTATAATAGTGGCATGAAAATCATAGAAGGAATCAATCATGGGATGATTGAATTTAAGGCCTACCACAGGTTAAAACCCCTACATGGTACCAATATTTGGCTAAGAACCTGTGACTAGATTGGTCACAGAGAATCACCTAATACTCTTTTTCTGCTAAATTGGTAGAGTATTAAACTAATGGCTAAAGATTTTTCATTGCACACATAGATTAATGCATGTCTTAGTTAGGGTTTCCATTGCTGTAAAGAAACACTTATAAAGGACAACATTTAATTGGGGCTGGCTTACAGTTTCGGAGGTTCAGTCCACTGTAATCATGGCAAGAAGCATGGCAGTGTCCAGGCTGACATGGCGCTGGTGAAGGAATTGGAAGTTCTACATCTAGATCCAAAGGCAGCCAGGAGGGGACTGGCCTCTGCGGGCAATCAGGAGGGGACTGGCCTCTGCAGGCAGCCAGGAGGGGACAGGCCTCTGCAGGCAGCCAGGAGGGGACTGGCCTCTGCAGGCAGCCAGGAGAGGGCTGGCCTCTGCAGGCAGCCAGGAGGAGGCTCTCTTTTCTGTACTGGCCAGAGCTTAAGTATTAGGAGCCCTTAAAGCTGGTCTACACAGTGACACACTTCCTCCAACAAGGCGGTATTTATTCCAACAAGGCCACACCTTCTAATAGTGTCACTTCTGTGGGTCAAGCATATTCTACCCACCACAGTGCATCTCTTGGTACTCACCAAAAAAGCTTCTTTTGCTGTAGATAGTAATTAATACAGAGACCTACAGCTGGCCAAGGTCCAGAGAATACAAGATGGCAGAATCATCAGGCCTAACAAGGACTTCTATATCATAGGTTCCCCCCTCAGTCTTAGGGATCTTTGTGGCAGAAGTGGCAGAAAGATTATAAGAGCAACGAGTGATGGATGATTACAAGGAAACTGTTTTTCAGACACAGCAGAGCAGTTGAACATATGTACTACAGTAGTTGAAACATCATACAAAAGCCTGAACAACCTCAAGCCACAAAATGTCCCAGTATGTTGAGGGAAAGTTGGCATAAAGTTCTATCCACAGCTAAGGAATTATAAGCAACTGTTAAGTTCTGAGAGAGGAAGTAAAGTCCAGGGTGGGTAACCATGCTCCAGTAAAAGGCCACATCCCAGAGTATATGGGCAGCATCAACTGTAAAAGACCACATCCCAGAGTATATGGGCAGCGTCAACTGTAAAAGGCCACATTCCAGAGTACATGGGCAGAATAAACTGTACTTAATGAGGTTTATCTTTAGTTTTGTTTGTTCGTTTGTTCATTTGTTTTTAGAGGACCTGAAATTGGATAGTTATTAAAGTGGAGATGAATCTGAGATGAATTAGGTGAGCAAGTAAAAATGATCAAATAGATTATTCAAGATTCTCAAAGAACTAATAAAAATGAGGGAATACTTTCTAAACAGAATGTAACATTTACCTTCCACTTGTTTATTTACTATATATTTACTTTTATGATCTTCAACCTCAAGTTGAACCTCAACACATATCTATGAAAGAGTCTCAGAGAGATTCCTGATAAAATTGATATCAATAAAGTTTCCATAAGATATCTCAATTTTGGATTTTGAATGTAATTAAACTTCAAGAGAAGAATTGCTAAAATTAGAATATTTCAATGCATAACCTCATACATATACTCTAGATTAAGCTTAATGTTTAATCTTCATGTGAGAACTGACTGAATATTAAACACAGAAGCAAAGAAAAAAACACTCATAGATAAATGCTCATGTATACATTT
The DNA here is from genome assembly GCF_900095145.1 of Mus pahari. Classification (NCBI taxonomy): domain Eukaryota; kingdom Metazoa; phylum Chordata; class Mammalia; order Rodentia; family Muridae; genus Mus; species Mus pahari. The sequence continues at coordinate 10,343,168 of NC_034592.1, read as the reverse complement.
CAACAAAGGAGTTAGCTTTACAAGTTATACTACTGATTTCCTACCAAAACTAAAATGAAATTTTTAAATCAACATTTATATTAGTGCTTACATCTTTTTGTTTTGTAGCCCTGGCTGTCTTCAAATTTACTCTGCTGATCAGACTATGCTCAAATTCAGAGATCCTCAAACTCAGAGATCCTCCTGTCTCTTTCTCCCAAGTTCTGGGATTAAAGGTGTGCACCACTATGCCAGTCAGCATGAATATCTTAACTTAGTATAAGTCATGAAAATATCAAAGACTTCTATTGTAAAGACATCAATTTCATATGAAAAAGCTGGGGTCGAGAAGGACACCAATGTATGTTACATTGGGTCCAATGAGAATATTTTGGAATTAGTGTCATATAGGTGAACAGGGTTTACATAAATTGTTTTTGTAAGAAAACTATTGATAATGTATGGGCAACACAAGCTGGACTCTATGGGTTTAAAAGCCAAGGCATAAGGAATAGGGGAAGGGGAATGGAGGATGGGAATAGTTCAACAGGTAAAACACGCCTGCTGGCAAGCATGACAATCTGAGTTTGATCCATGGGCTTCCCTTTAATGCCTAAGGTCTACAAGATGGAAGGAGAGAACTGAATCTAGCAAGTTATCTTCCTCCCTCCTCATGAGAGCACACACACACATACACACACTCAATCAATCAATATAAATCAATACATTTAATTTTTAAGATTAAAAAAGGCAAATGATTGGGTAGAGAAGTAGGTGTAGTCCTCAGCAGAATTTAGGACGGGGGATAAATATGATTAAAATTCATTGTATGAAATTCTCTAAAAATTAATTAAATGAGAAAGAGAGTAATGATTATTAAATCTTAAGTAAGAAATGAGTATTAAATCCTAAGATCAGCAATGAGTACGTGTCCCAGGACCAGCATTACGAACCTCATTTGCCGTAGGTGAGGTCACTTCAGCATCAGCTTTGTTGATAGGCCTTCAGAGCAAAAGATACAGCAATGTGTGTAAGTATGAATCTTTAAATGTTATAAGAGATCATCTCTCTACATAATTATACTTCTTTACTTTGTTACTCTAATTTGACTTACGTGTTTAAACCACCTTTAGTTAACTATTCCTGCTTCCACCTATCCTGATCTAATAACTGATCGATGGTATATTACTTATAGTTTCATATTGTCACAATATTTTGACAGCACCTTGGAGATACTTTGCATTTAAATCTGCCTACTCTGGAGGAAATGAGCTAAAATTCACAGAAATGAAACAAATCTGACAGCATAAAACACATTGCAGTGATGAGCTCTTCCCTCTCCATCCTCTAGCTCTGGAGCAAACACCAAGCTTTATTATTCAAGTGTGGTACATTTGTTTCTTAATTATAGAATATACATTGAAAAGAACCCATTGCAAGGCTGAGGAGATGGCTCAGTTGTTATGAGCACTTACTGCTCTTTTGAGGGGCCCAAATTTGTTCTTAGCACTCATGCCAGGTGGCTCACAATGACATGAAATTTCAGCTCGTCAAGGGTACTCTGCCATCCACCAGAACTGCACAAACATGTACACACACACACACACACACACACACACACACACACTTTAAAAACAATTTAAATCCATTACTTCTCTTTGTCTGAAAAGAATAGTAGAGGGATTCTTCTGAGGCATTTTAAAATGTTGAGAGATAAATTTGTAAATTCCAAGAATATGTTTACAGTTAATCCTAAAAATATTTTTCACGGAAAGGTTGAAGCATTGAAAATTATATTACTAGTACTAGAACACAGAGGCTATAAAGGGAAGGGAATACCTGGGGCCAGAGGTTTAAGTAGAGGAGAGGGGGATGAGGAAAGAATGGGCAATACACTAAGTATGTTTGAAAGCCATGTAGAAGAACACCCTTTGACTAGCTTCATATATTTATGTATGTGTATAAAATATTTATTTTATTAGTTTTGTTTATGTGTAGGTATGAGTAACTTTGTGTTGGCATGTGCACATGAGTATAGATGCCAGCAGAGGTCAAAAGAGAATAACAGATTCTCTAGAGCTGGAGTTACAGGCAGCTGTGAGCCATCTCACATAGATGTCAAGTATCAAACTCCGGTCCTCTGGAAGAGCAGTATATGATCTTAACTACTGATCCATCCCTCCAGCATATAACTTTGGCGGGGGGGAAGAGGGAGAGGGAGAGGGAGAGGGAGAGAGACAGAGAGATATTTTAATGGAGTTGAGTTGTATAGAGGCTAAAGGTTATCAAACCAAAATCCCAACTCTGTGTGTGTAATTCTTCCCCTGGAGTTGTTGGTCAAAGGAATTCCAGAGACACCCCAACAAAAAAATAAAACTGCTGCTATTAATCTCAGTGTGCCCACCAGAAGTGGGTGTAAGACTTCATTGCTGAAGACACCACGTAATGTAGTCACAAGGAACACCACATACTGTGATCACAGGGAATGAAGAAATCAAACTGACTTCCTTCTTCCTAACTAGCTTTCATAGTACTATGCAGGCAGTAAGGTAAGAAAAGTAAAAGTCGTACCCAGCTGTGAACAACATATTGTGGGCAACAATAATTAACAGCCAGGCAAGACGATATGGCTGTGCATAAAATAATGCTACAAATGCTATGAGTAAACAAACAGAGTTCTGATTTATTGAAGCTCCTCACAGGAAGAAATGTATGTATAAATTCAGCAAATGATTCATTGCTGGGAAGCTCATAGGCCCTAGAGGAGAACCCCTCTACTATTAGTTTGCTGAGAGTGCAATGTATCAGGCTTCCTTGTAAATATTTGTCTCTAGACCCATAGGAAAGTGCAGTTCTTGGTTTCCTTCAGAAAAGTGTCGTTTTACAAAGGACCACTGGTTGATATAGACACTCACACATGGTCAAATTGCAGAGAGTATGTATCTGTGGAGTGCTCAGGCTTACATGAGACATCTTAAACACAGTCCCTACACCAAAGGCTCAGGGAATAAAGAACAAGAGGGCACAGAAAGACTATAAAAGCCAGAGATTAGTGAGGACTACAACCAACAGTGTTTGGTGGACATGAGACCATTGAACTCATGAACTCACAGCAGCTGGGTGCTAACTGTTAAGTTCAAGAGCCCTTTGCCAACCAATTATAAACCTTGACCATATATGTACATAAGAAGAACAGCAGTGAGTTGGAAAAGAAGTGTCATTGAGGGGACACCAGCGCAGTGTACATAAGGGACTCTAATCCACTCTCTATAAAATGAGGTCAAGTAAATCATGCAGCATCCCTAGTTTCTATAGAGCCATTCTCCAGTGTCTTGAGTGATATTAACAATTTTCAAAGGGAATTTTATCAATTCCCAGTACTAAGAAAACAAAAGGAAAAAAATGTCAGAATTACATCGAACCCCTGATGCTCACATCCCTTTATATAGAACCATTCAAGGTCTCATGTCTATAGTTTTGTGTTATCTTTATTGGACTTATCATAAAACCAGGATACTGATATCTGCTCTAAATTCCCATTCCTTTGAATTAAATCCAATATTGTTCTTTTCCAAATTTACCTTGCCCCATTTATTCCATCATTAACCTCTGCCTTTTCAACCATTTGCTAATTTCATCTTACAATGGGATGGCTACACTCATTGATCCATTCTATTATAAAACATTCACCCATAAACTGGTAAATAGGATAACTGGCCTTAGAATTAATTAATGTGAGTTTCATGTTTACGATACCCAGAGATACTACTTTAGTATCTGCAAGTCTAAAATTCTCCATCACAACTGCCACTTGTTCTGTGATATAAGCTCAGGTTAATGAGCTACATGCCAGTTTGTTAGCTTCCAAAGATTACTTAAAATCTTGAAATCCTTGTGCTTTTTTCCCCTCTATAAGCTTGAAAAAGTGTCATGAACCAAAGTAAAAATAAGCTAGGCAGTAGTAGGGCACACCCTTAATCCCAGCACTCAAGAGGCAGAAGGAGGTGGAGCTCTGTGAGTTTGAGGCCAGCCTGTTCTCACAGTGAGTTCCAGGACATCTAGGGCTAGACAGAGAAACCCTGTCTCAAAAACAAACAAAAGAGGAGGGGAAGTATGAAATTAGAAAAAAGTGCAGTTGTAGAAAAAGGAAAAGAAGAAAAGGAAGACTATTTTCCTAGTCTGGGACAAATGTTTGCAACAAAGGCCAACTAAGGAATTAGTGTGTCAAGTTTAAATCTCGATCTATATGCACATTGCACATGCAGTCACTGTGCACTTCCAGGAAAGCATTCCTCCCACAGTATTTCTCCATATTACTATGTACCACATGTGATTTCATACCACCCTTAAGTGAGATCTGTCCAAAAAAAACGTTGGTGCAATAAAAGATACTTTTTAACAATATTTTTTAAAGCATTAAGATACATTCTTGGATTATAGCTGTGTTTCTTAGGCAATTTCTAAAGCATATTTAACATAAAATCATAATTGGTTTTCTGAATTGACTTTATATGTATCTATTTCTTGTATACGAAGATAAACAAGATAATTCATTATAGAACGAGGTAGTTTGACATTTACATCATGGGCTGAATACTTGTTAATCATGACTTCATAGAACAGTTAATCAGACCCTGAATGGTGGTTGCTTAATTAATAAAAAAAAAATCATAAGAGCACAGGTCCTTTTGCACACATGTTGCAACAACTATAATAAAGAACATGTTTTAAACATACAACATGGAATTAAGGACAAAGTAGAGCAACACAAAGTTTCCTTTCATCCCATTCTATAATCAGTTGATTATATTACATTCTTTCTTAAATTCACAAGTCCTACCTGATTGAAGAGTTTTCAGAACTCTGAAATGCTAACAAAGAAAAGATACAAGTTACCTCGTGTAGATAAAATAATACTATTAAGTATTTAAAAGTGCAGTATTGAGTGTGAGAACATTCTTCTGTCAATAAGAATTATAGTACTTATGAGCAAGTGGTGTATTAAAGGTTATTTCTCCTTGTCATTATTGTATACAAGAAAATGGAATATGTCAAAATGTGATGCTTTCCAGTAGTTTGCCATGTATCACAACCACAATCCCAGCTGAGCACAAAAGACTGACAGAGTGTCAGTCTTTTAATGGTGTCATTAGCAGAATAAGTTTCTTCCATAAACTGGCAGTGTCATACAAACAGCTTAATTTTCTAAACTAATTACACAAGGAATAACTATAAGAAGAAATTAATTCTCTTTTGTCTTGACACAACAGAATCTCTTTAGAAATTCACCCAAACTATTTAGTTGAAGGTAAAATGCTCTTATCACAAGAAAGCCTACCATCTGGTCATTACACTGTGTAGTAGAGCAAAACACAGAACAGGACAAGGGCTCATCTGAGTTGGTTTAAATAAAAATGCCCCCCATAGGCCCAGATGGAGATGTGCTTTGTTGAAGCAGGTATGGTTGGAAGAAGTGTGTCATTGTGGTAATGGGTTTTGAGGTCTCAGTGCTCAAGTGAATTCTCCTTCTCTCCTCCCTGTGGATCAAGATGTAGAACTCTCAGCTTCTCCAGCACCATGTCTACCTGCACACTGCCATTCTTCCCACCATGATGATAATGGACTAAACCTCTGAACTGTAAGCCACACCAATTAAATGCTTTCTTTTTATGAGTTGCCATGGTCATGGTGTCTCTTCACAGCAATAAAAACTGTAAGACAACATCAAAACATTTTACAGGCTGCCAGTGGAGATATATGTGGCTGAATCTTGCTAATCCTCCTCAATCCTTCTCAAAATCAGCCTCACTCAATTCTTACTACTATCTCATTCTTCCCTTTGGTGAAAATATGGTTGAAGACTACTGGATATTTTGTCTCTCATAGAAGTCTTTATCATAAATACTCTTTGAGAAGTCTGGTAGAATACTGCTGAGGCTCCACCTGGCCCTGGGCTTCTTTTAGTTGGAAGGCTTTTATTACTGTCTCAATATCCTTCTTTGTTATAAGTCTGAACTATTTAGTTTTCTATTGCTGTTATAAAACACCATGGCCAAGGCAATTCATAGAAGGAAGGGTTTTCTAGGGTTTATAATTCCAGACAGATAAGGGCCAATGACCATCATGCCAGGGAGGCATGGTAATAGGGAGGTATATAGAGACTGGAGTCACAAGCTGAGAGCTCATATTTTGAATCACTAGAGTGAAGCAGAAACAGCAAACTGGAAATGGGGCTCATCTGCTAAGCTCTCAAAACCCACCTCCGGTGACACACTTCCTTTAAGAAGTCATATCCCCTAAACATCCCCCAACACAACCACCAACTAGTGACTAAGGTCAAATAAATGCATATGTGGGGAACATCCTCAGTCAGATCACAGGGTCTATTTTAAGCTGTTGGTCTCTTCGTGGTTTAACTTTAGTAAAATGAATACACTTTGTTTAGGTTTTCCTATTTAAGGAAATATATGTTGTAAAGTATTTCCCTATATTTTGAATTTCTTTGATGTCTCTTATAATATTTCTCTGTTTACTTCTCTGTTAAATTGAGTCATCTCTTTCTTTCTTTTGGTTAATTTGGTAAATTGGACCAAAATCTTAATTATCTTCTCAAAAATTCACCACTTAGATTTTGTCCCACTCCTGGCTCCCATTATGATGTCTACAAGCTGTCAACTTCTGCATCTCCATGTCTCATGTCAAAACATTCTTCAGATATCTAACTCATTTCAGCTTTGTTGAGTGCAACACACTTCTCTTTCTTGAGCTGGTTCCAAACCCAATCCACAGCTTTCCTCTGGATGTATGCCATGACTTTGGTAGCTCCAGCAACTAGGAGTCTCGAACACAATCTAGGCTTCATCTTCACAGCTTCACACAATGGCCTCCCTGAGCCTTCATCTAGGGACACTTTTGACATATGCCTGCAGCTTTCCTTAGCCTACAGTACTGCCTTTTATATCCTTGATTCTAAAGCCAGAACCACATGGCTGAAATTGCTCAAGGTTTGCTGCTTGATGGGGCTGGAACTTGGACCCATCCATCAATCACATTTATATCAGCTTTCTGCTGGTGAGGATTTTCTTCAGTGCTGAAGCTTCTCCTTCAATTCCTTTCACAAGTTGGAACCTTACCTAAAGGTAGGAGTAGGGAATCTTGCCCTAGTCACCACTCTTTCTTCCATGTAGCATCCTGTATTTAAACTTTTTATAACCTTGAGCACTGGACTTAGCTCCATTATGGAATCTTCTGCACCTGAGATTCTCTCTTCCATCTCTTGTATTCTGTTGGTGATGGTAACATCTATGGATTTTAATCTCTTTCCTACTTTTTCCACCTCCAGAGTTCTGTCTCCCTATGTGATTTCTTTGTTTCTACTTCCATTTTTAAATCCTGGTTGGTTTGGTTATATTTTCCGGTATTTCTGTAAGGGATTTTTGTGTTTCCTCTTTAAGGGATTCTACCTGTTTAGCTGTGTTCTCCAGTGTTCCTTTTTTTTTTTCTTTTTCTTTTTTTTTCAATTTTTTTCTAGATATCTAATCTTTTTTTCAATTTTTTATTAGATATTTTCATCAATTACATTTCAAATGTTATCTCGAAAGTCAACTATACCCTCCACTAGCCCTGCTCCCATACCCACTCACTTCCACTTCTTGTCCCTGGCATTTCCCTGTACGGGGCATACAAAGTTAGACCAAGGGGTCTCTCTTCCCAATGATGGCCAATGAGGCCATCTCCTGCTACATATGCAACTCTCCCTACATCCTCACCAGCATCTGCTGTCACCTAAATTTTTGATCTTAGCCATTCTGACTGGTATGAGGTGAAGCCTCAGGGTTGTTTTGATTTGCATTTCCCTGATGATTAAGGATGTTGAACATTTTTACAAGTGCTTCTCAGCCCTTAGCTATTCCTCAATTGAGAATTCTTTGTTTAGTTCTGTACCCCATTTTTAATGGGGTTATTTGATTTTCTGGAGTCCAGTTTCTTGTGCTCTTTATATATATTGGATATTAGTCCCCTATCAGATTTGGAATTGGTAAAAATCCTTTCCAAATCTGTTGGTGGCCTTTTTGTCTTATTGACAGTATCATTTGCCTTACAGAAAGAAGCTTTACAATTTTATGAGGTGCCATTTGTCGATTCTTGATCTTACAGCACAAGCCATTGCTGTTCTGTTCAGAAATTTTTCCCCTGTGCCCATATCCTTGAGGCTTTCCTCCACTTTCTCCTCTATAAGTTTCAGTGTCTCTGGTTTTATGTGGAGGTCTTTGATCCACTTAGTCTTGAGCTTTGTACAATGATATAAGAATTGTTCAATTTGCATTCTTCTACATGATAACCGTCAGTTGTGCCAGCACCATTTGTTGAAAATGCTGTCTTTTTTTCCACTGGATGATTTTAGCTCCCTTGTCAAAGATCAAGTGACCATAGGTGTGTGTGTTCATTTCTGGGTCTTCAATTATATTCCATTGATCTACCTGTCTGTTGCTGTACCAGTACCATGAAGTTTTTATCACAATTGCTTTGCAGTACAGCTTTTAGTCAGGCATGGTGATTCCCCTCGGGGGTTCTTTTATTGTTGAGAATAGTTTTTGCTATCCTAGGTTTTTTGTTATTCCAGATGAATTTGCAAATTTCCCTTTCTAACACGTTGAAGAATTGAGTTGGAATTTTGATAGGGATTGCATTGAATCTGTAGATTNCTTTTGGCAAGATAGACATTTTCACAATGTTGATCCTGCCAATCCATGAGCATGGAAGATCTTTCCATCTTCTGAGATCTTCCTCTATTTCTTTTTTCAGAGACTTGAAGTTCTTGTCATAAAGATTTTTCACTTCCTTAGTTAGAGTCACACTAACATATTTTATATTTTTGTGACTATTGTGAAGGGTGTTGTTTCCCTAATTTCTTTCTCATCCTCTTTATCCTTTGTGTAGAGAAAGGCCACTGAATTGTTTGAGTTAATTTTATATCCAGGTACCGCACTGAAGCTGTTTATCAGGTTTAGGAGTTCTCTGGTGGAATTTATAGTGTCACTTACATATACTATCATATCATATCATCTGCAAATAGTGAAATTTTGATTTCTTCCTTTCCAATTTGTATCCCCTTGATATTGTTTTGTTGTCTAATTGCTCTGGCTAGGACTTCAAGTACTATATTAAATAGGTAGAGAGAAAGTCTTGTCTAGTCCCTGATTTTATTGGGATTGCTTCAAGTTACTCTCCATTTAGTTTGATGTTGGCTACTGGTTTGCTGTATATTGCTTTTATTATGTTAGGTATGGACCTTGAATTCCTGATCTTTCCAAGACTTTTATTATGCATGGGTGTTGGATTATTGTCAAATGCTTTCTCGGCATCTAACAAGATGATAGTGTGATTTTTGTCTTTGAGTTTGTTTATATAGTGGATTACGTTGATGGNTTTCCATATATTAAACCATCCCTGCATCCCTGGGATGAAGCCTACTTGGTCATGATGGATGATAGTCTTGATGTGTTCTTAAATTCGGTTTGTGAGGATTTTTTATGATAATACACAGAAATATAGTAAAATATAGAAATATAGGAAAATAGTGTTTCCATGCTTTCTTTCTCAGAGTGTTTTGTTGTTGGCACATAGAAAAGCTACTGAACTTCATAAGTTGGTTTTCGTATCCTGCCACTTTGCTAAAATCGTTGATCACTTCTAGAAATATTCTGGTGGAATTTTGGGGGTCTCTTACGTATAATGAAATGTTGTCTTCAGATAGGAACAATTTAACTTCTTTTCCTATTTGTATGCCTTTAGTTTCTTTTTCTTGTTTCATTATATTTACTAGTTCTTCAAGCACTATATTGAAAATGTATGGGGATAATGGACACCCCTGTCTCATTCCTGGTTTTAAAGAATTGTTTTGAGTAGCTAGTGGGTTTCAGCACTTACCTAGAATGGGATTCTGGATTCAATCCCCTGGCAAAAATTAATGATGTTTTAATGAAATATACATTTAGTCAGCCTAGTATATCTGTGTATTATCATAAGAGTTAGTCACATAAAGTGGAGATATTTAGAAATTACAGACTTGATCCTATGCAGGTCCCACTCCTACCTGAAGAGCTATTGGCATTTATGGCTTCTTTTGGAGAAAGAGTCAGTTTTCCTCAGGGATGTTGGCTCTAAGAAGCTACCCATCTCTAGTAGATAGTACCACACCCATGCATGTATAACAGCACTACATGGACTCATTGGATATTGAAAGAGGAAAAGGGCACACATGAAACTGGAAAGGGAAAATTACGGATATTACAGGTGGGGAATTGGAGTGGAAAAATAGGAAGTGTGTTTGATAAAAATATAGTATATTCATGTGCAACTATTAGAAAAATTATACAAAACCACAGAAATAGTAAATGAGTATTATAGTATAGATTGGATAGTTTGAAAACAGAGAAAGTCGAGTGTTTTTACTGACAACAAAGGAAAGAAAACAACAACATGCTTTAGTATTATTCATGTTTGTGACACATACTGCCAAGTAAATAATATTCAACTATGTGATACAATATATTCTTATAAACAATTAAAACCCATTTTATAACATGCCCAATTTGTTACAATGTGATGGTTACTATAACATATACTAATTTTGAGATGTTTTATATATATATATAAAAGGACATATAGTATTTTAAGTGCCAAAATTAATCCACTTTTCTCCTCAAACAATGCCATTTCAGATTGAAATTTTCATATAATTAATTTCTTCATAACTCCGAACTCTAAACAAGAAAGAAAAAAGTAAAGGCAACTTACAGGTGGTTTTGAAAACTTTTAGAGTTAGAACTTCCCTATTCTGATATTACTTCTGGAATACAATTACCAAGAGATCTTACCTCGATTTGTCTTTCTTAAGCTTTGTATCAGGTTATACTTGTACTCCAAAAGTATTGTCCTCCTGCCATATACAAAAGAGTGGCACATGTAATCATTACTTTAAAATTGATATGAAAACCTGAAACAGTTTCAGGCAGAATCAGGGTGTGTTGGTATTGTCTTCAGAACTGTGAATTTGAGCATATTTTTAATAAGCTTTTACTTAAATAAAGAAATTACAAAGAAATGGTAATGAATGAAGGCAGCACATGTTGTATTAGTTACTTTTCTCTTATTGTAATAAAATACTACATCCAAGAGAGCTGATAGAAAGAAAGGTTGATTATGGCTTATAGATACAAAGAAATGAGTGTCCATTGTGGTGGAAACAGATGCAGAGATTCACAGCCAGACGTTAGTTATGTGAGATAGTCTAAATGAGGGGTCTCCATCAAGTCCCTCCTCTCAGAGTTCAGGGAATCCCACGGAAGAGAAGGTGGAAAACTCTAAAAGCCAGAGTGGATGGAGGGCACTGAAGAACAAGGCCCTCTCAATCAACTAAGCAAGGCACATATAAGCTCACAGAGACTAAACAGCAAGCCCCTGGCCTACATGGTCTGCACCAGGTCCTCTTTGCATATATTATAGCTATTAGCTTAGTACTTCTATGGGACTCCTGACTGAGAGAAAGGGTGGTTCTCTGACTATTGTGCCTCTTCTTGGTAAACTATTCCTCATGTTCAGTTGCCATGTCTGACATTACTAAATTGTGTTTGCTTCATCTTACTTTATTTTATTTTGTCATATTTGGTTCTTATCTATTAGAAACATGTTTTTTTCCTAATGATAGACAGAAGGGGAGTGCAGCCATAGGGGAAGGTAGGTGGGAACGAACTAGGAGGAGTAGAGGGAAAGAAAACTGCAATCAGGATATATTATGCAAGAAAAGAATCTATTTTCTTTTTCTCAAATTAATAACCATGTGCTTATTAATCTTATAGGTAAAATTCAAGGCTTTTTCAGTGTTAGAAACTCTATTAGCATAAGGTTAATAAATCAAAATACAAAAAGCATGATATTATCAATAGATGATGGAAAAGTTTTAGATAAAATCTAGAAGTGGTTCTTTTTAAAATAAAACTAAGTCAAAACAAGAAAGAACCATATACACAGAGAGAGAGTTGGAGCAGTAATTGTTTGGTCACTCCCACAAGTTTTGTACCACCATTGTCCCAGCACATTTTGCAGGCAGGACAGATTGTAGGTCAAAGGTTTTATGGCTGGGTTGATGTCCTAGTCTCACTGCATATATATACACATATATACACATATATATGTGTGTGTCTGTGTGTGTACAAGAATATGTCATATATAAAATATTCTTTGAAACATTGACGCAGCACTCCTAAATAGTGAGAATTTCATTTAAAATCAGGAGCATATAAACAGTCCATATAATCTCATAATTACTAATCAAAATTATTTAGACTTTTGATTTTGGAAGAAAATTGTGAAAAATTAGTTTTTTTCAATCTGTGATTATACGTACACAAAACCATGTGCCTATAGAGTATAAAATCTGAAGTGCATTTTGGTATGTAAATGAATGCAAGATTAGTATATAAACAACATAGGTATTATGATAAAAAAAAAAAAAGCTAAAAGTGTAGAATTGAGATTCTGATAACATGTGTTTGAATCTAGTTTGCCCATCCATTGTATCTGTATGGCAGGTTTTTGTTTCTTTTCCATTCTTTTCTCATAGATTACATCCCAACCCTCCATTCCCTCCCCCAGTCTCTCCACAACAAGGATCTATTTTCAATATAAGAAAAACATACATACCAAAACAAGAACCTAAATCTAACACCCACCTGACCCCAAAGAAGAGTCCTTCATGACAGGGAAGCACAGAAGCAAGTAGTAGGCATGGGGCAGAAGAACAAGAGGCTGAGAGCCCATATCTTCAAATATAGATAAAAAAGAGACAAGGTAAACTGGAATTCTCATGAGGGTTTTAATCTCAAAGCCTGATCCAGTGACATACTTCCTCCAGCAAGGCTACACCACTTTAGGCTCCCTAAACTATGCTACCAACTGGGAACCAAGTGTTCAAATGTCTAAGACTAAGGGAGACATTTCTCCTTCAAACCACAATCACCAACAGATTTGGAAGGTGGAGTCTTTTTATACATGATAAGACATTATGGCACTTATATTTGCCAAAATCAGGTAATTTGTTCAATGGCTTATGAGATAAAATTTGAAAATATACTGAAATCTTGAAGGACAGATTTATGTAGCTTGGAAAGTTTTTATCACTTGAGTGACTAATCGAAACAACCCTGAGATTTCACCTCACACCAGTCAGAATGGCTAAGA
>NC_034592.1:10315114-10328922 GCF_900095145.1 Mus pahari | reverse complement strand
ATAGGGGACATTCGGGATAACATTTGAAATGTAAATGAAGTAAATATCTAATAAAATAAGTTAAAAAAAAAAAGAATTGAAACCTGGAGAAATAGAATAGATTTTTATGGGTGGACTCAAGGAGGATGGGAATGGGAACAGAAAGGATCAGGCAAGGTGTGGGGTGGGAGAAATGGAGAAAATACTGAAACAACTGGAATTGGGGGGCGGGCATTTGGTTATGATGTAGAAACCTAGTGCAGTGGAAACTCCCTGGAATCCACAAAAGTGACCTTAGTGAAGTCTCCTAGTAATATAGAATGTAGAGCCTGAACCACCATCTTCTATAGCCAGACAAGGTGCCCAGAGTGCGACTAGGACATCAACTCAGCCATAAAACCTTTGACCTACAATCTGTCCTGTCTGCAAAATGTGCTGGGACAATGGTGGGACAAAACTTGTGGGAGTGACCAAACAATGACTGCTCCAACTAGAGACTCATGCTGCAAAAGGGAGCCCATGCCTGACACTGCCTAGATGGTCAGGAACCCAAATCAGAATGGACTAGGATAGAACCAAACATGTGTGTGGTGGTTTGAATAAAAAAGTTCCCCTATAGGTCCAATAGAGTGTGGCTGTATTAGGAGGTGTGGCCTTGTTGGAGTAAGTGTGACTTTGTTGGGAGTGTGTCACTAGGGGATAGGCCTTCATGTCTCAGAAGCTCAAACCAGGTCTAGTGGCTCACAGTACCTCTGAACTGTAGGCCAGTTTTTCTTTCACCAGTTTTGTGGTCCTGGTGTCTCTTCACAGCAATAAAACCCTAACTAAGACAACTGGCAAAAAAACAAAAACAAAAACAAAAAAACAATAAAACGATTCCTCATGATGCTAATGATGTCATGCTATTCTTACAGATCCATGCCTAGCCCAATTATTGTCAGAAGGTCATCATCCAGCAACTGATAGGGACAGATGCAGAGACCTACAGCCAAACTCTAGGTAGAGACAGAGGAGCCCTGCAGAAGACGGAGAGAAAGGACTGTAGGAGTCAAAGGGGTCAAGGACACCATGAGAAGATGGCCCATAGAATCAACTGGACAGGGCTCATGGGGGGGGGGGCTCACAGAGACTAAAGCACGAGTCACAGACTCTGTATTGGTCTTCACTAGGTCCTCTGCAGAGATGCTATGGTTGTGTAGTTTGATGTTCTTGTGTTACTCCCAACAATAAAAGTGTGGGTGTTTCTGGCTCTTTTGCCTCTACTTTGGGGCCCTTTCCTCCTATTGGGTTGCCTCCTCCAGCCTTGACATGAGAGCTTATGCCCAGTTAGGCCATGTTTGGTGATCAGCCTGGGAGACCTGCTCTTTTTTTTTTTTAAGGGAAATGGAGGAAGAGTAGATCTATGGGAGAAGGGAGGAGGGGGATGGACTGGGAAGAACAGAGGGAGGGAAAACTGCAGTTGAAATGTCATGTATAAGAGAATTTTAAAAGGTTTTAAAAAAACAGAATCGGAACCTTCCCTGACTAGAATGATTTAGAATCATACTTGGAAATGGGGCTATTCAAACTATAAAGGGTTTCAGAATAAATTCAGTGTAAAAGAAGAGCAGACTCTGATTTCTTCTTGCTATTGGACTATTGGACACTATCTGATATTTTTGAGTGGTCACAGCACATATTTAATGGCAGAATAGCCATAATCCTCTTAGGTAACAATTCATGAAGGTCTAGGGTCACATGTTGACTACAAATAGAGGTATTGAACAGATGGGGAAAGAACACATTTAGAATAATATCCATATGAAATGAAGAAACTGTTCTAATGATTATGTGAACATTACCACAAAAGCTTAGGAATCTGAATCAATAAAGGGTGACCACTAAGTAGCAGTTATCCTTACAATACTATAGGAGTTATTTTAATAGCAAAGCTATAACAACAAAATCAACAAGAAAAAAAGACATGATTGGAATTTCTTTCTCTTCTATGACTAGTGAGGGAGGGTTGATTCTCTTGTACTTTCCAAACTGGTTGGTTTCATAGAATTTCAAGTAGCAGAAATAGAAGACAGCTTTTGTGGATTCTCTGCTAAAATGGACATTATAAGACTAAAGTAACCAATTAAATAGAAATGTGACACTGTGTCTGATGCACAAGGGTTATGTTTAGAATGCAATGGAGCATTCCAGAATCCCTAAGTATAAAGATCTTCAAACTTCCCAGGTCAGGGATTATGTATGATATAGCTCAATGATAGAATACTTGCGTTACCATCAGGCCCTGTATTCAATCCCAATATTATTATAACTTGTCTTGGGACTAAAATATCCTGCACCCATTTCTACTTCTAAATAATCCATCATTTTGCTTGGTTTCTAATTGTTACCTAAGATAATGAAATGAACTAACTCACTTCCATTTCTAAACTACTGAAATTGACAAGGAAATCTTATCTGTGTGATTATTTGAAATAATTAATGTTAATTAGAATTACTTACACATCACGATCACCTTCAATAGCATAACGTAAAGCAGTCCATCCAAATAAATCTTTCAAATTTGTGTCGGCACCTTGTTGAAGAATAAGGTTGACCATAACTGGCGAGTCACACCTTACAGCATACATGAGAGAATTTCTAAAATAAAAATAACTTCACTTACAAACCTTAATAGTTATTTAAATTTAAAAAGAATCGAATGCACTTTGCCAGATAGCTTGTTCAACTGTATAGAATTATTAAAAGACATATCTATTTTGTGAGATCCAGTATTCAACACTATTAAGTTATCTTCAAAGCTAAAAAGATATAACACTGTAGTAGACTCCTTTCCCACCACTCTATTACATAGGAGGATTCCCAAGTCAGTATTCTTTGATGGACAACTATGGTACTAAGGAAAACTTATTTGAAGTACATTAAGATTTAGGAGAATTTATGAAATTCTTAGGCAAATGGATGCATCTGGAGGATATCATACTGTATGAGGTAACCCAGTCACAAAAGAACACACATGATAGGCACTCACTGATAAGTGGATATTAGCTCAGAAACTTAGAATACCCAAGGTACAATTTGCAAAACACATGAAACTCAAGAAGAAGAAAGACCAAAGTGTGGATACTTCATTCCTTCTTAGAATAGGGAACAAAATATCCATGGAAGGAGTTACAGAGACAAAGTTCAGAGCTGAGACGGAAGGAAGAAAGTACCATCCAGAAACTGCCCCACCCAGGGATCCATCCTATATACAACCACCAAACTCAGGCACTATTGCATATGCCAGAAAGATTTTGCTGACAGGGCCCTGATATAGCTTTCTCTTGTGAGGCTATGCCAGTGCCTGGCAAATACAGAAGTTGATGCTCACAGTCATCTATTGGATGGAACACAGGGCCCCTAATGAAGGAGCTAGAGAAAGTACCCAAGGGGCTTGTATTAGTCAGGGTTCTCTAGAGTCACAGAACTTATGGATAGTCTCTACATACTAAAGGAATTTATTGATGACTTACAGTCTGCAGTCCAATTCCCAACAATGGTTCAGTAGTAGCTATGAATGGAAGTCCAGGGATCTAGCAGTTGCTCAATCCCACATGGCAAGCAGGCAAAGGAGCAAGAGCACAACTCCCTTCTTCTAATGTCCTTATATGGTCTCCAGCAGAAGGTTTAGACCAGAATAAAGGTGTGTGCCACCACACCTTTAATCCCAGATGACCTTGAACTCAGAGATCTCCCTGTTTTCAAGATCTCCATACCAAGATCCAGGTCAGAAACTTCTATCCCCCAACCTCCATATTAGGGTCACTGGTGACCCTTCCAATTCTGGATTGTAGTTCATTCCAAATATAGTCAAGATGACAACCAGGAATAGCCACTACAGAGCTAACGGGGTCTACAACCCTATAGGAGGAACAACAATATGAACTAACCAGTACCCCTCAGAGCCGTGTCTCTAGTTGCATATGTAGCAGAGAATGGCCTAGTCAGCCATCAATGGGAGGAGAGGCCCTTGGTCTTGTGAAGATCATATGCCCCAGTACAGAGGAATGCCAAAGACAGGAAGAGGGAGTGGGTGGGTTAGGGAGTATGGCAGGGGGAGGGTATAGAGGACTTTGGGGTTAGCATTTTAAATGTAAATGAAGAAAAAAATCTAATAAAAAAAAGATTTAGGAGATTTCTTCATTCCTTCCATGGCTTAATGTGATATCTTGCAATTTATACTCATGTCAAGTAAGTGATATTATTTTGTGATTAATATAATAATAGTAACAATGTAAAATTATGTCGGTAATAGTGGCAAAGATAGTTACAATGAGGGGCCAGATCTTTTGGGTTCAGACTCCATCTGAGAACCTGACCTAAGGATGAACTTGAATTAACTAATAAATTGGCACCTAGCACCAGTTTCCAGGTTACTCTCCAACTAATATACACCTGCAGGTTACAAGCCTTACCCTGGCGCTTCACTTCCTAACAACCACAAATCAGGAGAAAAGCAGAAGTTAAGTTTATGGTTTGCTTTCCAGCACCAGTCAATTATGTTAAAGGCCAAATAGCCCCCCAATCAAACGTGTGAGTTAGAAACCCCCTTGCCTGTTTGCTTGCCTCTATGAATGCTTACCTGAAATTAGGCTATGGGTTCCACCTTCCACCAACCTCCTGTGTAAAGGTTGGCCAGGAGCCCAAGCTCAGCTCGTAATAAAGAGACCCTAATGCAATTGCATCAAAATCAGCTCCCTGGTGGTGTTGGGTTTTTGGGGGGGGAGGGGGTTAATGAATGATTCCTGGCACAACAATAATACTTTCAGTTAATGATGCTGATTACCATATGAAGGACACTGAGGTAAAACATGTTTTTTTTTTTTTTTTCAAACAGGGACTCAATACGTATGTTTCAGGCTGTTGATCAAGCTATCTTCAAACCTAGAGATACACATGCCTCTGTCTCCCGAGTGAGAGGATTAAAAGTATGCACAACCCCAGCCAGCTCCCTTATGAATAGTCTTACAACAACTTTTCATGTGTATTATTACATTTTAAATATATTAAAGATGTGTTTTCCCTGGCTTAGCCATACAGCACTGGGAAGTGATACTAGCCAAGACCTACAGGGAGCTTGCTATCAGTGTGGTAGCCGAAGAGGACATCATCCATGTGGTGCTGGTTTGAAACATAAAGAATGCAAAAGTTATAAGATTGTGGAGATTTACACAAAGGTTTTTGAAGGAAAAAATAAATCTATGAGGCCAGGCAATGAGTAGCAGGCTAGAATTTCCTGCATAAATTTCCTAATTGAGTTGTATGCTGAGTTGTGAATAGGAGACCTTGGAGTGTTGGGGGCTTAGGTACACAGGACTTCTTGGGAGGAGTTCTCCCACATTCTCCCACAGTCACGGGGGTACTGTGGGATGCTTTCCTTGCTAAGATAGAGAATACATTCTGAGGTCTGAGCCAAAATAAATCTTCTCTCTATTAATCTGCCTGTGTCATGTATGCCTATATGAAAGGTAACTAACATACAATGATTTTTTTTACTTACACTCAATATAAAATTTTCTAAAGTGTATTAAAATAAGATGAATACATTTTAGCTAATACAAGATTATATGTTCTAGTATCAGAGTAAAAAATAAATAAGTCAATTTTAATAAGAAGAGAGTGAACCTTATATAGCACTCTAAATTACTGAAATTCCAATCGGGGAGTGGCCCGTGCCTTTAATCCCAGCCCTTGGGAGGCAAAGGCACGCAGATCTCTATGTACAGAGCAAGTTCTAGGACAGCCAGAGCTACACAGAGAAACCTTGTTTCAAAAAAAAAAAAAAAAAAAAAAAAAAGAAAAAGAAAAAAAAGTAATTTTACCTAATAGATAATACATATTACTTTTGAGTATATTTCTGTAAGTTAATCTTAGTGTTCCTTTTGTTGTAATATTTTTATGTGCATGGCTGTGCCCATTGAAAAGTTCTTAGGAATCAAGTGGCTCTACCTTCTCTGTGAGTCAACTGCATGCACGCTTGCTTCCATCCTTACTAAGAATTGTGCCATCTTCAGTCTGTTCTCCCTTAGAGCAAGCAAGAGTGGTGTGAGGTTGTCCTGTAAAATAACAAAATAAACTTACATTTTGCAAAGTCCCAATAGGTATAAATGTTGGCATTTAGTCTAAGCTCCACCCCACAGTTACCTGGCAAAAGCCAGTTGTACCTAACTCACTATAAAAGGGGCTGCTTGCCCCTCCTCTCTCTCTTGCCCTTGCTCCCTTACCTTCTACCCTCTCTCTCCACATTCCCCCTTCCACATGCTCATGGTTGGCCTCTACCTCCCTCTCCCTCCCCAAATTTCAGAGAACTGGTAAGTTCCCTTCCTCTTCTGGTCAACGCAAAAGTCTTCTGTTCCCAGGGAGGAGTTCTTGAGTTCGGAGCCACCCCTGTGCTTCCACTGAGGACAGACGGAGACATTCACTCTTTTTTTTTTTTTTTCGAGACAGGGTTTCTCTGTATAGCCCTGGCTGTCCTAGAACTCACTTCATAGACCAGGCTGGCCTCGAACTCAGAAATCCACCTGCCTCTGCCTCCCGAGTGCTGGGATTAAAGGCGTGCGCCACCATGCCCGGCCCTACATTCACTCTTTATGACTGCTTTTTTCACTGACCCTCACTCATTCTAGGACCTCTAACCCTTGGGTAATCCACCCCCTCTCAAAAGCAGTTTTCATGTTCCACCTGTTATAGCTTCCTAAGTGCTGAGGTCACAGGTATGTGCACTTATCCTTGATTATCTAAGATTCTTAATTCACATTTATTATGGCTCTATTTTAATTACTATTTATAGCTACTTTTCATTTTGGTCAAATTAAATTAAATTTCATTTAGTCATAAATTAAAATCCAGTGACTTCTCAATGAAATTCCAATAGCAATATAGATATATAGATACATACATTTATAATTTATAATATAACAAAGGCCACTAAATAGCTTATACTATTTAAAGAGTAATGTGAAAGATAAAACAAAAATATTATTTGTAATATACCTCTTGTCTGTCTAGTTAATATAATTAACCAAACAAGACTTGCAGATATTCCCATGGAAGTTTCATTATTTATAGTATAAACAAGAGAAACATAGAGTCATGAGCATGCTCAGCAAGCACGCTACAATGTGGAAACCAGAAGAGGGCTGATACTTAGTATCAGATGCCCTCGAACTGAGTTACAGATGGTGGTAAACTACCTGACCAGGGTGTTGGGACATGAACTCTGGACCTCTGGAAGAGCAGCAACGGTTCTTATCTGCCAAGCCATCTCTCAAGCCCAGGACAAGAAAAATTTCAACATGCCAACTTAATATAATGTTTAAAACTCAGAAACTTTTATCACAATACACCATAAGTAAAGGGTTGTAAATTCAAATACTAACACATAATAACTGCATGACACAAAGAAATACTCATATGGATTCCTTGTAGACTGGAGCAAACTAAGGTCTCAGATAATGGATGTGTTCTCTACTTAGGCACAAATCAGTCAGATGAAATCATAAAAGACTAGATTTGATTCTCTAAGAGGCCTCAAAGTCTAGGTATCTGCAGAAGTATAAAGTTAAATTGTGGACTATTTATACCCTTATTGATGGTGTGTTTACCAATGGATGATTGTTTAAAAACCACTTACATGTGAAATATTTTCTCTTTGCGAAAACCATGTGTCAAATTTAATTTAAAATAAAAATTGCCTAGTCTTGAAATTTTCTGGCACTTGATTTATACTTTGTACATATTCAGTTCTCCCAGTGAATAATTTGTTACATAGGACAGCTAAAGCTAAATTACAGAAAAGATTCCTATCACCATTACTCTTAGGTTTTCAGTGTTTATAACTGCAGGTCCTGAACTAACAGCCCTTCCCAGTGCCAGGCTCCTTCCCCTAGAAAGTGAGTTCACATCACAGTGGATATTGGTAACCCCAGAACTCTCTGGGACTAAACCACCAATCAAAGAAATCACACGGAGAGACTCATGACTCTAGCTGCATATGTAGCAGAGGATGGCCAAGTTGGTTATCAGTGAGAGGAGAGGCTTTTGGTCCTGTGAAGGTTCTATACCCCAGTATAGGGGAATTCCTGGACCAGGAAGCAGGAGTGGGTGTGTAGGGGAGCAGGGGAAGGGGAAGAGGATAGGGGATTTTTGGAGGGGAAACTAGGAAAGGGGGATAATATTTGAAATGTAAATAAATAAAATATCTAATTAAAAAAAAAAGAAAAAATATTCAACCAAGCTATACATTTGGGAGGTCTTCAAATTCTAGCATGCTTCTTAATCTCTTTCTTCACACATTTAAAGTTTTCATTGCAGAGGTTTTTTTCCTCTTTTGTTATGTATATGCTAAACATTTTATTTTATTTGAGAAACTGGGAAAAGGAACGTGTTCATGTAGTTACTCATATATACTAAGACCGGTAAATATTGTAAGACAAATTTGTATCATAACACTGCTGAAATTATACTTTCAGTGAAACTGATAATTTCTACAATTTTTCTACTCAAATTTTGGGAACATTGGGTATAAGATAATATAATCTTCAATTGAAAATGATTTGACTTAATATTTTCCCATTTGTATCCCTTCTGTTGCCTTATTGCTCCAG
Organism: Mus pahari; assembly: GCF_900095145.1. Lineage (NCBI taxonomy): Eukaryota > Metazoa > Chordata > Mammalia > Rodentia > Muridae > Mus > Mus pahari. The sequence goes on along the minus strand of NC_034592.1, from coordinate 10,320,298 downwards.
CTAATGCTTCAATCACATTATGGATGAGCAATAGGATAGTGGGCAGTCCTCTTCCATTCCTGATGTTAATGGGGCTTATTAATGGTTTTATTCATTTAGGATGATATTGGCCATGTATTTGTCATACATAATCTTTATTATGTTGGAATGTGTTTCCTACAGTCCTACTCATACTAGAACTTTTATTAATGCATGCTGAATCTTATCAAAGACATTTTCTTTTTATGATTTTTTTTCTTTGTGCTTCCATTGGGATGATCATATGATTTTTGTATTTTTGTCCATATATTTGGTTTATTACATTTATTTCTTATATATGTTAAAATAAAAAATAAAACAATGAAATAAAACAAAAACAAAAAGAAAAAAAAGATGGGGCTGCGAGTCAGCCTGTAGAACACCATCATAATTAGTGATTGATGGGGGAGGGCCCAGCCTATTCTGAGTGGTGCCATCACTGGATTGGTGGTCCTGAGTTCTATAAAGCAAGCAGGTTGAGTAACCCATGATGAGCATGCCTGTAAACAGCATTCCTCCATGGTTTCTGCATCAGCCCCTGCCTCCAGGTTCCTGCTCTGTTCCAGTTTCTACTCTAACTCCAATGATGAACAACAATGTGAAAGTGTAAGCCAAATAAACCCTTCCCTCCCCAGTTTACTTTTGGTCATAGTGTTTTGTTGCAACAATAGAAACCCTGAGACACTGGCTCTCTTGAAAGTAAGAGACTCAGATCCTCTACTGAAATGCATAACCCTTTAAAGACCTCCCCCTTTTCTTGCTGCTGCCTCCATATCCAGTATAGGCCCCTGTCTTTCACATCTCTGGGAGCCTGTTCATCTCTGAATCAAGAAAATCCCATGCTGAGTCACATGCCTCCATGTCTAGTCTAGGACTGTTGCTTGGCCATTGTGTATTTTGGGAAAGAGCCACAATGCTCTCCTCCACCCCACCCACCCCATCCCTGTGCCACAATTGCTCAGTCATAGCTCAGTACATATGCAAGTGGCTTTCAAATAAAAGGGTTACAACTGACCTTGTAGTCTACAACAAAACTCTTCAAGGAGTAGCACTTTTCCACCGTCTACCCAGACTACCTTTAGGAGCTGATGCACCCACCCACACTCACATCTCTCTGTCTTCAAACTTCTCTCTGTGTGCCACTTTGGTACAAGTGAAAGTGATGCCATGTCCTTACTTTAATAATGTTTGATGTAATTGTTAATTTACCCAGACCCCCTGTCTTATTAAAGTTGAAATTTTAAAAACTCCTTACTCCCCAGGAATCTGCCTCAGTGTCCTTCTTGAGCACCCTGAAACTTCTCAGAAAGTCACTATATCTCCCTATGAAAAGTTAATGTAGCATCAGTTGTGTGCTCTAAAACCTGCCCTCTGATATATATATATATATATATATATATATTTTTTTTTTTTTTTTGTTTTTCGAGACAGGGTTTCTCTGTTTAGCCCTGGCTGTCCTGGAACTCACTTTGTAGACCAGGCTGGCCTCGAACTCAGAAATCCGCCTGCCTCTGCCTCCCAAGTGCTGGGATTAAAGGCGTGCGCCACCACGCCCGGCTCTCTGATATATTTTTAACTCAGTGACATCCTCTCTCAAACTAGGCAAAATTATCTGAAACTACAGAATGCCCTACCCATCCAAAGAAACTGGAAAAATTCTAAACAAGTAACAAAGCCTTCTTAGCATTTTGTTTTAATTACATAATTTCCAAATTGCCTTGAATATTCCTAGTCAATTTGTTTCCATTATTCTTCCATTAGCACTACCATGACTAAATAAGTAACTGATAGAATTTGTCAACAGTATTAATAATTCCACTTAATTCAAAATTGTTTTGAGTTTTAAAATGATGTGTATGCCGGGCGTGGTGGCGCACGCCTTTAATCCCAGCACTCGGGAGGCAGAGGCAGGCGGATTTCTGAGTTTGAAGCCAGCCTGGTCTACAAAGTGAGTTCCAGGACAGCCACGGCTACACAGAGAAACCCTGTCTCAAAAAACAAAAAAATTAAAAAATTAAAAAATAAAAAAAATAAAATGATGTGTATTTGCAAGGCTAATCTTGTTTTATTGTAATTTTTACTTTTTACAAAAATATGTTTATAAATTATTGAATAAAACACAAATCTTACCTTTAAGAAATTCGGTGTTTTCACATACATTTGTCTTTTGTGTAAAGAAGAAAACTGAACTTTCCAAAGTATCAATACTTAAAATATTACCCTTCCAAATGTCTGAGCATTTTCATTCAGAGAATAAATGAGCTTCTAAACATGGGTGATTAGCCCTGCATACATTGCACCTGTTTCTAAGCAGAGTGATCCTTACTTTTGTCCTTTCCTCAATATCTGCTCCATACTGTAGCAGTATGGCAGCCGTTGCTGAATTCCCGCCATAGACAGCATAGTGCAGAGCAGTGTTACCCCTGCTGTCTTTAATGTGCAGGTTAGCATGGTGCTCTAGCAGAAAACACACGATGTCATCTTCCCAGCTTTGGACAGCCTTAAGAGATTGTAACAAGAATCACACAGTCAGCTTAAAAATTTTATGATACCCATTCATGGATTTCAACATTAATTATAGTTATATGAGATGAATTCATTTTTACTTGAATCACAATCATATCATTCTTAAAATGATGACTATGGTATACCTTCATCAGGGGTGTGATGTTATGATTATCACACACATTAATCTCACAGCCACGTCTCCAGAGATATATCACCAATTCTAAATGTCCATAGAAGCAGGCAAAGTGCATGGCATTCCTATAGAAAAATCACAGTGCACTATCTCAATATATGCAAGTATTCTTGTAACTGGAACTGTTAAATAGCATATAGTGCATGTGCCTTTTAAACAAATATGTAATGCTCTTCTGAAGAAATTTGTTTTCCCTTGTGAAATTTCTTCCAAACTTACACACACACACACACACACACACACACACACACACACATCAATCTGATTCATTTGCATTAAGCCTTATTTACAAATTCAGGATATAGAACACAGATCCTTTGCCAGAATATAGCACAAATGGCTTTTGTCCCAGTTCACTATGCCCTTGTTTCCAGTTCTCCTGAGCCAGTCTTTTCCTGTTCCCTGATTGCCACTCAGCCTTCTGCACTTGCAGAACAGGTCATTGAGCTCTGCTCATGGTATTCTTTTACACTCAACTCCAAGCTTGCCCACATTCCTACCACACAGCAAGACTATTGCCCTATAAGCCACATGCTTAAGGTTGTGTTCAGGAAACAGAGAAGGGACTGGAACCAACAACTGGCTATACCCTTCCTAAGCCTAACCCACAGTAATGTCCACTTGTTCATAAGGTTCCACAACTCCCAAATCAGAACTACCATCTGAGGACCAAATGTTCACATGCATGCATCGGGGCCGGGGTGGGGGGTGGGAACCTTTGAACTCTAGCAGATTTTACTCCTACTCTAAGCTCTGTTAACTACACATTATTTCTTACCCTTTCTGGGCTTCATTTCTGCTTCAATAAAATAGAATATTGTAATGATTCATTAAGAATATATACACAAAAATTAAGAAAGTTTTACTTGTAACATGCTAGATAATCATATTACTCCAACTTTACATGGTTAAGCAGGTTAGTAAAGCAATACAATTATACCCATTTTATAGATGCTTAAGGAATTCTACATTTCAACAACTGTAAGGTGACTTTTTTGAGCCAGGATCTTCATGTCCAGACTGGCCAAACACTCATTCTCCTCCTGCTAAGATACTGAGACTAGAATGCCCTTCTTCTGTTTTAAAACTATAAATGATAGCAACTTTTAGATTTTATTAGATGGGTCAGAATGCAATCCTATGTACAAGGAGTCCTTTAAAATCTAGTTATGCCAATTGCACTTAATAAATTTTACTTCTTACAAATACAGTAAGAACAGCAATGGCAGTAACAAAAGCTAAACACAAAGTAATCAGGGCTTTGATTTTTCAGACTTTTAAGCCAAAGAAAGAAATTGTGGGAATCAAATGATGAAGTATCATTTAATTTTAGTCAATAATGCTACTCTGGGCAAAAGAACCATGAGATTTTCAAGGAGGAATAGATCCTGAAAAATAGTATTATGTATGGAATAGATATTCTGTTTAAATCTGGAGACTAAATGGATTGAGAGAATGGGAGGGGGTTCATTCTTCTATATAGGAACTATTACAAAATAAGACAGTTCCTGTGCAATATTAATAGCCGTATATATTTGCTATCTTTTATTTTCATACTTATGATCAGTATCTTATCTTGGAATTCTTTTGCTGTAATGAAACACCATGACCAAAGCAACTTGGGGAGGAAAGGATTTACTTAGCTTACACTTCCACACCATCATCAAAAGAAGACAGGACAGGAACATGGAGGCAGTGGCCATGAAGGGGTGGTACTTATTGGTTTGCTCTTTATGGCTACTCAGACCAGGGATGGCACTATCCACAATGCACTCCCCTATCAATAACTAGTTAAGAAAAATGTCCTAGAGGCTTCCCTACAGCTGAACCATATGGAAGCATTTTCTTTATTGAGGTTCCCTCCTCTCAGCTTGTGTCAAGTTAACATAAAACCATCCAGGACAGGTGGATGGGGGCTGTCCCTAACTCTGTTCCTGCCTGTGAATCCCATTCCCATAACTTGGCTGCCTTATCTGGCCTCAGTGGAGAGGATGTGCCTGGTCCTGAAGTGACTTAATGTGTCAGGTTGGGGTGTTGCCAGGAGTGCGGATTTCCCCTTCTCTGAGGAGAAGGGAAGGGGTAAATGGGGTGGGGGGAGATCTGTGTAAGGGGAAACTGGGAGGAGGGGGCTGGTATAGGGATGTAAAGTGAATAAATGAAAAGCAACCCTCCAACACAATCAATCTGCAATTATATGTATAAGTCTATATAGGACAAAACCATGTTCAATAATATTTATACTATAAAAATTTATAAGCACAGATTCTGAGATTCTTCTCAGAAAAAACTAAGTAGCACCAGAAAATATCACTACACACACACACACACACACACACACACACACACACACAAAATTAAAAGAGTGAGATTCAGCCGGGTGTGGTGGCGCACGCCTTTAATCCCAGCACTCGGGAGGCAGAGGCAGGCGGATTTCTGAGTTCGAGGCCAGCCTGGTCTACAAAGTG
>NC_034592.1:10311597-10315104 GCF_900095145.1 Mus pahari | reverse complement strand
AAAAAAAAAAAAAAAAGAGTGAGATTTTCTTCTGTACATGAACACAGTCCCACTCTCCCAATGACTATTTGAAAGAATCATCGAAGCACATGCAGGACCATTACCAACTAACTACACAGGAGACAAATAGAGACTCAATGCCAACACACTACTTTTTCTTTTTTTAAATTGGATATTTTTCTATTTACATTTCAAATGTTATCCCCTTTCCTCGTTTCCCCTCTGAAAAACATCCTTCCCCATCCCCTCCCCCCTCCCCCTGCTCACCAACCAACCCACCCACTCCCCCTTCCTGGCCCTGGCATTGCCCTATACTGGGGCATAGAGTCTTCATAGGACAAAGGGCCTCTCCTCCCATTGATGACCAACTAGGCCATCCTCTACTGCATATGTAGCTGGAGCCATGAGTCCCACCATGTGTGCTCTCTTTGGTTGGTGGTTTAGTCCCTGGAAGCTCTGGGGGTACTGGTTAGTTCATATTGTTGTTCCTCCTATGGGGCTGCAAACCCCTTCAGCTCCTTGGGTACTTTCTCTAGTTCCTTGATTGGGGATCTATGTTCAGTCCAATGGATGGCTGTGAGCATCCACCTCTGTATTTGTGAGGCACTGGCAGAACCTCTCAGGAGAGAGCTATATATCAGGCTCCTACACACTGCTTTAAAGTAGATTATATTCTCTTGCACTGAAAATAAGCTAGAAAGAAATAAAAGGATGGCTAGAAAACAAATGTTCAAATTAAACACGTACGTCAGTGGTTCCTATCCTGTGGGGGATCAAATGACCCTTTCACAGGGGTAGCCTAAGACTGTCAGAAAACACAGAGTATGATTCAAAACAATATCAAATTACCATTATGAAGTAACAACAAAAATAATTTTATGGTGGGGTCACCACAACATGAGGATCTGTATTAAAAGGAAGCAGCATCACGAAGCAGAACTGACTGCTGATTTAATGAGTAAAAAAGGAAATTTAATTTGCAATTCAAATACTTGAAAATAATACATTAGATTTGTATGTATAGTTTGTTAATTTAGTTTCCAATCAATGTTTGTTTAGATGCAATCAAACTGGTTTGTCATTTAGTATAACAAGCTATATCTGACAATGCTAATATTCCTCTATGTCTATCTATGCCTTCTTCGTGGTGAAATAATTAATGAATGCATTGTAATTGTGTGTGTGTGTGTGTGTGTGTGTGTGTGTGTGTGTGTGTGTGTTTTGAGACAGGGCTTCTCTGTATAGCCTTGGCTGTCCCGGAACTCACTTTGTAGACCAGGCTGGTCTCGAACTCAGAAATCTGACTGCCTTTGCCTCACATTGTAATTTTTAATAACTGAATTCTTCTAATAATTTGACTTTTAAGGCAGGCTGATAAAAGTAAAGTGCTGTGGGTTTCTTTTCTCCCTACTGGACTAAGAGGTAGGGTGTATGGGTACAATTTATAACTCTGGCAGGGGAAACAGAGAACCTTAGTTCAGTTCCTTACACTACACATCAGGCTTAATATACATATCCATAAACATATATATACTTATAATACTTAGTATCCTAATATATATTCTAATACATATCATATATAGTGGATACTGGGTTTTACTTGAAGAATTTTAGGCTTAAAGGTAATAAAGACATAAAAATATTCCTTTTGTAAGAATTCTTCACTTTTAAAAAAATGTATCTAACATTGTATTCCTAATATTATACAAAGATAAAATGATGATTTGTTCTTGTTAATTAACACTTTTAAATAGTCTGTTGACTCTCTAAAGGTCTCATGAGGAGGGAAAGCAACCAGACTTCTGCCCTTGCATTGGTTGGGCCAGGGGTTCCTCTCAGGTGTGCTGATCACATATGCTGAAACGGTCAATAGATAGTGGCAGCAATCAGAGCTGGGCCCTCCCCACCCACTCCTGTGACTGTCCTGGGAGTGAGTGAAGGTGTCTTCTTCCACGCTGCCCACATACCCCAGGTCTGAAGGATCTCTTACCTATTCTCCCTGTCTCTGTGATTGACTTCGTATTTACCCAGAGTGGAGTACATTCGCACATAGGGTAGATCTCCCGCACAGGCCGCCATGTGCAGATCATTGTCAGGAAAATACGCCATGTCTAAATAAGCAGGATCCTCCCTTCCAAAGCACAGGTTGCTTCTCCGTGCCTTCATATCGCAGAAACCCAAGGGTGTCTCTTCTCTATTCTTTTTCTGACAGCAACACAGTGCAAAGAAGCCTGGAAAACCCAAAGGCCTCCTCTCTTCCCCTCGGCTGTACTTTCCTTCCATCTCAGGCAAGGTTTTATATATAACAAGCCAACCGTTAACTGCCCCAGTATCAACCGCCCCCAACCCCTGGTCGAGTGGGGTCAGTGGCTTAGATGCCCACCCAGGGCCGAGTGCAAAGCATCTGGCAGCCCTCCAGCGTCCACCTGCCCAGAGCATAGGAGGAACTCTGGCCAGATGTGAGCTATCCTCCCTTCCCGCTTCTTCCCTGCCCCCTTTTAGTTCCCACATTCCTCCACTGCCAGAAATCTTGAGCAGCCTCCTGGTCAGTCGACCAGATACAGTTCTTCACATAATTAATGAAGTTGGCTTCCACTTTGGGAAGAGAACCACCTTTTTCTATTCTTGCTTGCATTTTTGCCTCGATGTCTTCCACAGAACCAGGTCCTTTGGGTGTTTTAGTTTTTTCCTGCTTTTTGAAGGACTCTTGATCCTTTGATCTTGGTACTGACAGTTTTAAGTATTTTCCATTTTAGTTTGATTTTTGTGCATTTTTGGCTGGGGTATCTTGTATATATTTCTCCATTGGAACCTTTTCTTTATTTCCTCATCAAAATCACCGTTGTCATCGTCATCATCGTCGTCCTCCTCCTTCTTCCTTCCTTCCCTTCCTTCTTTTCTTCTCCTCCTCTTTCTTTTTCTTTAAGTTTTACCTTTTTCTGTGGAACCTTGTTACCACCTCCAGGAGCAGATCACTTTCCAGACATGACTAAGAGTTATACATTCTCATCTTTATCTTCTGACTCTGCATCTTCCTCTACAGCTACCAGGTGCTGTCTACTAAGGTGCACTCTGAACCACACTTCAACCTTAAAACCACAGGTGGTGTTAGTTTGAAGCCCCCAAGGAAAACTGTTGGTTGTACAGACATTTTCAAAGTTACCAGTGTTACTTTAATTGGACTGCCTTCATTGTTCATTGCTTTTGTCTTTACAATATGTAATTCATCTTCTGCCCCTGCCCCTAAACTGACAAGTTTCTTCTTTTTTTATGTTCATAGGAGTTTTATTTATTTATTTTCCCAATTTTTATTAGGTATTTACTTCATTTTCATTTACATTTTAAATGCTATCCCCAAAGTCCCCTATACCCTCTCCCCCCCCCCGCTCCCCTACACACCCACTCCCACTTCTTGGCCCTGGTGTTCCCCTGTGCTGGGTCATATAAAGTTTGCAAGACCAAGGGGCCTCTCTTCCCAATGATGGCTGATTAGGCCATCTTCTGCTA
>NC_034592.1:10295733-10305206 GCF_900095145.1 Mus pahari | reverse complement strand
TGTTCCACTCACCAGTGATCCTAAGATCGCTTGGGCAGTCTGCCAGGGACCGTGGGGGTGTCCGCCGAATCTGCCCCCTAGGTGACCAGGTGCTGGTGCAGACCAGAAGGGACTTGTGCCCCTGGTCAGGCTGGTTCTCTGCTGCCCTAGTACTGTCTCAGGTCCCATGTGCAACTGGACTGGAGCAGATGTGTTCCACTCACCAGTGATCCTAAGATTGTGTGGGCAGTCCTCTAGGGACCGTGGGGGTGTCCACCCACTCTGTGCCCTAGGTGACCCAGTGCCAGCGCAGACCGGAAGCGACAAGTTTCTTAATGATAACTTGTGCTCATTTTCATCATTATCCACTTTGATAGTCTTTGTCTACCTTTAGTTCACAACCAAAAAATTAGTTCTGAGGCATAAGAGGGCTCATGTCCATGTCCATTGAGTCTTCCATGAGGTGGAGGTGCACACTTAGGTGTGGGAGAAACTGGACGGAAAACAACTGCCTGCTGTTCCACAGAACAGACACACAGGATGGAATCATGCCCTTTTTAGTCTTTTAATATGGCTTGCTGTATACTTAGCAGTTTAATTTGGCTTGCTATATACTTAGCAGTTTGCTTTCTACTGCTATAAAATTCATGAAAAATAGCAACCTGGCAAAGAAAGGGTTACAACCCATCACTAAGGAAAGCCAAGACAGGAACTAATAAGATGACAACTTTGATAAGGAAAAATCATCCTCTATTTCTTACACCCAATCTGTACTTTGTTGTCATAATCCCCTAAGAATTATTGCAATTATTTTCCTATTAACATCTATAATAGCAGAACTCAACCTGTGAGTCACAATAACCCTTTGGGGATCAATGACCCTTTCACAGGGCCACCTAAGACCATTAGAAAATACATTTACAATTCATAACAGTAGCAAAATTAGTTATAAAATAGCAGTAAGGGGCTGGAGAGTTGGCTCAACAGTTAAAAGCACTGACTGTTCTTCCAGAGATCCTGAGTTCAAATCCCAGCAACCACATGGTGGCTCACAACCATCTGTAATGGGATCTGATGCCCTCTTCTGGTGTGTCTGAAGACAGCTACAGTGTACTTAGATAGAATAAATAAAAATAAATCTAAAGAAAAAAAAGTAGCAACAAAAATAATTTTATCATTGGGGTCATGAGGGTCACAGTATTACAAAGGTTGAGATCTATCTTAAAAGTATGGATTTAAATACAACCATCAGAGTGCTCTAAACTTACTTTTATCAGACTTTGAAGTATACTCTTTGCAAGTTCCTTTGTTTGAACAACTCCCTTTTGCATTTTTTTTTTTCAACAAGTCTGAAGGTGATGCCTTCTCATGGCTTTTGTCTGAGGCTGCTTTATTTCTGAAGGTCAGCTTTATCAAGTGCAGTATTCTTGGCAGGCAGTGTTTTACTTAGCACTTTGAATATATTATACTATTTTCTTAGTCTGCCTAGATTCTGCTATCTACTGTTAGGCATAAAAAATATTCATGTGAACTGTTTTTCTCTTGATTTTTGTCCTTCACTGTCATTTCACTGTATAACCAGGTAGCTCTGTAAAATACCTTAAAATATCTTTTATATCTTTCTACAGGTTGAAAAGTATTTTTGTTTTGTTTTGTTTGCTATTACCTCGTCAAATAAAATTTCTAACCCATTTTTTTCTATGCCAAACTCAACAGCTCCAATGTACATTCCCTTTCTGTTGTGTCCCAAATCCTGTTTTCATTCCTCTTCTTCTGATTGACCATTTTTCAGTTACTTTTTATTATTTGTTTATGTGTGGGTACCAGTAGAGGTGAGAGGAAAACTTCAAGTTGTCTTGGCTTTTCTGTTGGTGTCATAAAACACTAAGCAAAACTAACTTGGAGAGGAAAAGATTTGGCTCATCCATCACAATCACAGCCGATGAGGGAAGTCGGGGCAGAAATTCATATAAAGGCAGAAGCAGAAACCTAAGAGAGGTGCACCACAGGCCTGCTTTCCAGGTTTATATCCAGCAACCTTCCCTGTGCCTTCCCAGGTCCACCTGCAGAGGTGTCATCATCTGCAATGGGTCCTCCAAACGGATCACAAATCACTAAGACTCAAGACTTGCCTTAGGTCAATCAGATGGAGACATTTTCATAACTGAGGTCCCTCTTTCCAGTTGACTCTAGTTTATGTCAACTTGATAAAACAAACCCCTACAAGAACAGTTGGTTCTTTGCTTGTACCATGTATATGGCTTAAGGTCCCAGCAACAAATGCTTTACACTTGAGTCCTTTCACTGGCTCCTGATTGTTTTCATTTTCAAATGTTAGGGGCTTTTTTGTTGTTGTTGCTGTGTTATCAGTAAGATTTTTCACAATTTTATTGCTACTGTTCTCTACCACCATTTTATACTTCACTCACAGTATTTATAAACTCCAAAGATTAAAAAAAAATTACTTCAATCTGTTAAATTGCTCTAATTTCAAAATTACTACCTTGAGGTTTATATTTTCAAAAGGGGTTCTGTGTGTTCTTTGCCACTGACAGTTAAAATTTCTTTCTTCAGGATTATCTAGTAGTACCTTGATTTGCGATTTTTTTCTAATTGTTTCTGGTCCTTATGGTTAAAATCTACTGCCTGCTCACTGAAGCTGTGCTGAATCCAACCTCTGTAGCCTAACTTTGGAAAATGGCATTCCATAGTAAGCCTCCCCAGGTCTTCTGTTAAGATTCTCAAGCTCATGATCACTGGAGCTGCAGAAGTACTCTAAACCTAGAACTACCATGGCTGGATGTGGCATTCAGAGGGAACAGAATCCAGACTGCTGAGGGCTGAGGCATACCTCTTGCTATAGGTCACTCTGAGCTAATGGCCATTACAGACAGCCACCATCTCACTGTCACCACAGGAAAGTGTCCATGGGGATCTGTGCAAGCCCAGTATTAGATTCTGAAACCATATTCCGTACTTTCTTCCTTTTTCCCCACAGAGAGCATGTATCTTCATGCTCTCTCTGCTGGTTGAGATGTGGACAAGTGTAACCTAAGTAATGTACAACTGTCTTTTCTATCATTCCCAACTTATGATGCTGCAAACAGGCTTACTTGATACAAGTCAAGGTATTTTCACATACAATGAATTATTTAAGTGGGTGTTCATGCTGGGAGATAGGGACCAATTCCCATAATTCAATTCAGGCATTTGGATGGCATTGAATATGAGCTCAAAAAAGCTTTAAATTCTTTTCTAAATTCATTGTCCTTAAAATGCTTCACTTGGAATGTGATTAAATATATCAGGATAAATTCATTTTTATTTGAAAAAAGTCAACTACAAACCTCAACGAAACCAACACAACCAGCCATTCTATCACTCCAGGAATTAACAAGAGACCTACAAAAAAGTATGACTTGTTTCTTCATGAAAATCACTAAATTTAACCCAGAAGATGATTCTTTGGTGGTCCTTCCAACTCAGGGCAGCTCCTAGTCACATGATCTAACCAGGGTGAAGAAAGGCCCTGTAAATAAGATATGTGTGCCAAGAATGATGTACCCAAGAGGCTCAGGTAGAAGGATGTCAGTTGGAGGCTAGCCTAGGCTACAAAACAGAACAAGACACCAAACTGAACAAACAACAAAAAACCCACCCCAAGAAAAATATAAAAAAGGCTTATTCTCATTTTACAAGAGAACTCAGCTGATTTGGTATACTACTGACTAAATCTATGAACTCAATGATAAGCAGCTCACTAGCCTAAACTGTTGGCTATTCTGCAAAATACAAATAAGTGTGATCTTTCTGTGATATGAAAAACCCAGAGAACATTGATAATCACTTCATGAAATATCCTAGGTTGAGCAGACATACAGAGGAGAAAATTCTCCAGCAAATTATATCTACACTTGGTTATTACAGTCTTTGTGCCGGGTGGTGGTGATGCACGCCTTTTATCCCAGCACTTGGGAGGCAGAGACAGGAGGATTTCTGAGTTTGAGGCCAGCTTGGTCTACAAAGTGAGTTCCAGGACAGCCAGGGCTACACAGAGAAACTCTGTCTCGAAAAAAAACAAAAAACAAAAANACAAAGTGAGTTCCAGGACAGCCAGGGCTACACAGAGAAACTCTGTCTCGAAAAAAAACAAAAAACAAAAAACAAAAACAAAAAAACAAAAAAAAAAAAAAGAAAATCAAAAAACAAAAAACCAAAAACAAAACAAAAAAATCAATTAAATAAAAAAAAAAAAAAAAGTCTTTGCATACACACAAAGTAGAAGCAATAAAACCAACTAAAACTCAAAAGCCACAGTAAACTTGCTATTTAAATTCCTGAGCCTGGAATTTTGAGGAATTATTTGGATGTCGATACTGAAACACCACTTTATGTTGAATCGTGATGAAACTGAAACTTCACATAATACAAGATACAAAACTGTGTAGTCACTTTGAATTTTGAAGGCTTGAAAAAAATTGTCCTAAAACCCAATTGTGGTAATTACACAATTAAAAAAAAAAAGGTTTTTGGTATATATATATATATATATTTACAATGGCTATGTTTTATAACATGAAAATTACAACTCTATGTGACTGTAAAAATGTTTGAAGTCAGGTCAGATAAAACACCGATGTTTTCCATATGTGTATGCATGAATGTATAGAGAATGAGGGGACAAAAGAGAAAGAACAAACACATGAACATGAGTGACAATGGAGACAGCAAAAAGCAGTGAAAATTAAAACCTGTCGGTCTTAATCAATATAATGGAGCTCTATCAACATTTTCACTTTGAAATTGTATCAAAAATTTAACATTATTTAAAAGGGTCAAAAATATCATGTAACAAGGTCCCTTTTAATTATACCTATCTTCTTTAATAAGGACCATATACATCCTCAATAAGAAAACTGAATGTAATTTTAATAGTTCCTTCAAGAACGTAACTTGGTTGTAACACCAAAACAATGCACTCACACTATGGCCTACTGATCTGAATATGAAATTACCTGTAAACCCTGTAATATGCAGATGGAACAAGCCTTCCAGTTCTGACAAGGGGACAGTGAAAGATCATCTTTGAAAGGAATTGAGTTTTTGGCTTCATTTTGATTTTGAGATTCAATGTAATTATACAGATATTCGGAATATAATGTTACTTGTTTACTTCATAAAATATTGTTGTTCTAAAACAAATTTTGTCAGTGAGATAGTAATATCTGAAAAAATGGACATACATGCAGTATTTTTAATCTATTACAATCATTTAAATTCTGAGTATATCTTTATATTTACAATTCAAATAGTTTCTTTTAAAGGCCATTTTACAAGGTCAATAAGGAACATAATTAAGTACATCTTAATGGTATTTCTACTGATGTAAGTAGAAATGATTTATCCACAGCATTTGTTTTCCCCACAGAGAAATGTTACTATCAGGAGATGATAGCTTTTCAAATTTACCTTCCAAAAAAAAAAAAAAAAACTTACCAATAGATAAAGGCACAATTTTTACTCTCTTGGAGTAATCACCCACAAAATGATTGCTTACTTTCAACATGATTGATTGACATTTTTCAATGTCGTTCTTTAATCCTGACAGCTCTTTATTTATCTTTTCACGTATTTACTATGAGTTACTGATCTCCAATGGTATCATCACAGGAATAACCAAAATCAAATAATGGGACAGAAGATTGACAAAGTTTTTCACATCCTTGAATTATATACCAAGTCAGGAGTGGGGGTTGGACAATGTTGCAAAGGAGACTGCAGGACTAAGTATATTCTTGTAATAAAACCAGCAATATCAACAGAGTTATCATCTCACTTCCAATTTCTTCCCCTCAAGAACAATTTGAATCTCTTTGGCATCCAAAGTCTCATAGGTCAGCAACGCTTCTGCCAGGTTCTTATGTTCTTTCGCATGTGTTTTCAAGATATGTTTTGCTCGTTCATATGACTCCTGAAAGAGAAAAACAAGTCATATAAGTATAGAGATGCAAAAAACATAGGTAAGAAAAATATAAAACTAATGTGGCTTAAAAAAATGTTGATTTATACTTTAAAAAAGCATTTAAAAGTTTTGTTTAGAGCTGGCGAGATGGCTCAGTGGGTAAGACCACTGACTACTCTTTTAAAGGTCCTGAGTTCAAATCCCAGCAACCACAAGATGGCTTACAACCATCTGTAATGAGATCTGACGCCGCCTTCTGGTGTGTCTGAGGACAACAACAGTGTACTTATGTATAATAATAAATAAATCTTTACCAAAAAAAAAGTTTTGTTTAAAATGCAAATTATTTGTATATAATATAAACAGTATATGCAATGTATTACAATAGAAGAATTCAGAAAATGTTTCAAAAGAACCTTTACCTTTCCAAAATGTTCATTTTGTCAGTTTTAACTACTAAGGCATTTCTTTTTTTTACCCCCCAAAGGAGTTAATTAAAGCCTGGATGTGTCCTTGGAAGCCTGCTTTCCTGAAGTTCTTACTCTCATGCTAGATGCTTCCCTGTTCCCACCACCATCTCCCCATCATCAGTAGCCTACCTCTTGCAGAAAACACTACTCCCAAGGAGTAACCCATCTGGATACTGCTACCAAAGTCCCTTCACGCCGTCTAATTAATACTGATTACATTCCTCATTCAATAGGCACTGTGCCTCAGTGAGGTCTTTTTACTTTAAGGGATGAGCAACTACAGTATCTAAGAATATGTAAGCAGCCTTTCTAGTAAGCTCCAGACCAACATACCTATTTCTAACTTAAATCTTCATTATGGTGTCCAAATTCAATAACTTCTCATTAGAAAAAAACAATCTACCTACACCAACAGCTTACATCCCAGTTTCGTCTCCATGTTCTTCAGTTAATGGCATAAACAATACCAGAGGCAGAAATCTGAAAAGCGGTTCCAGCTGCTCTCTTAACTTTTATAACTGATACCTAATGTTTTAAGTCTATAATTTTTTAAGATGATTTCAAATGTACTATGAAGCCAAAGGTGACCCCGAACTTTCAATCCTCCTGCTTCTACCTTCCAAGTGCTAAGATTACAGGCATGTGCTCACAGGACTAGTTTCTATGGTGTCTGGAATTGAACCCAGTGCTTTTGTACATGCTAGGCAATCCCTAGCAAGTGAACCACATCCCAAATCTTCATCAGTACCTCTGACCACATTTTGCAGCGTGAGATTTTTAAAAGCCCTAGTTATCATCACTCATTTTGTTTGCAGTGCTGGGGATTAAACCCCAAGGCATTTCATAAGCTAGACAGGCATGCTCTACCAATGAACTATACCTCCCTTATTATCATTTTGAAAAATACTTGGGCACATTTTGTATTAAAAAAAATAACAATTTTTAAAAAAAATTAAAAAAAATNAAGCTCAGAAAAATATTACCCGTAGAAGGAGTCTTATTTCTTGTTCAATGGCTGATTGAGTTTCAGGACTTAGCTTTCCTGTATCACTGTAGGTCATAACTCCAAGCTAATACCAAAAGGGATAAATTGAACAAATTACTATCAAGAAACGGAGCACAGTAAGTACCAGTCTATATATAAACAAATATATGTGGCAGTGTGAGACAAAAAAATGCAACATAAAATGTTGAGTGCAATGAAGTGGCATTCTTTGGAAACCATAAAGAGAAAACAAAGTAGCAAACATGAATAGGATATAAAAGTTTAAGTCCTTTAAGTGTCTTCTCAGAAAACCCTAGCAGTTCTCCCAAATATAGCAATTCAGTTCTTGTGCCTCATGGACAGCAAAGATAAAGTAAGAATGTGAAATACTGAAAATATAAAATAGGAAGTTTAGAAAGATGAGCTAAATAATTTATTTTATACTTTCTTATTAGTTCATGATGTTTAAGCAGAAAAAAACCTATTACTAGTCAGAGCAGTGCTTAGAATAAGTCATAAACAAATTAGGAATCAGACAATGAAAGGAATGTTATCAACTCATAAATCTATCAAAGGACCACATGGTAAATCCAACTACCTTTTCACTCATTCCAAATTTGGTAACCATCCTCTTAGCAATTTTTGTTGCATTATCAAAATCACTAGAAGCACCTAGATTAAAAAAAAAAAAGAAAACCATAATTTGAGATATCTATAAAAGAATGAATATAAAAATTTGAAGAAAATACTCTTATCAAAAACCAACCAGTTGTAATATGATCAGTTCCAAATATGAGTTCCTCTGCCACTCTTCCTCCCATACTAACATCCATCTGTGCAAGCAGTTGGGCTCGAGTTTCATTCCATCTGTCATTCTCAGGCAACAGTGATACCTATACAATTTAATAATAATGGAAAGGCATTCAGACACACTTCTGAAATAGTTTACATTCATAACTAAAGTTATTTAATTTCTTCCCTCAGACAGTATGATAATGCTGAAAGCCAAGAGCGTGGTCAGCAAATAACTCCGTGACAAAGCCAACATGAAAAACAACAGGTGCATAATGCTGCAAGAGGACTTTTTCCTAGCTGCACAAAAATATATAAGATTCAAGACTGAAACATGCACTAACAAATATCTTGGAACTATGAAACCAGCCATTATGACATATAATGTGTCTTTATATGTAGTAGCTTACTTAGATATTTAAAAATTATAGTCAATAGTTACTCTTCCATTGCATTTTAATATAAATGTTTACACCTGAAATACATTATGAAGCTGATTTGAAAGAAAATTACAGCACATGGATCTTATTTCAGTGTTGTTCACAAAATCGAATGGGATAAAAATCATTAGGAATTTGTAATCTCTTATATATGCTTCTAGAAAGCTGTATTTGAAAGTGAATTTTAAAAGAAGAAAATAAGGTATATTAAGCAAGGTGGTTCAAATATGTTTTCTCAGGATTTGTGAAGTCAAGGCAAGAGGATTACAAGTTCTAGAAAGACTACAAGTTCATGGAGAGTTCTAGGACAATCTGAGCTACTTGAGAAGAGAAGCCCTGTCTCAAAGAAAACAAAACTAGTAAACAAAAACAAACAGGTCCATAGCTCAGTGGTGAGAGTCTGCTTCATACGCATGAGTCTCTGAGTCCCAAGTACAGAAATGGGAGGAGGGATGAGGAAGGCTGTAAGAAACTTACGTGTCCAAGCGTCGGCCCTCGTGGCATGATTGTAGCTTTATTGATTGGCATTGCATCCTTTGTGTAATATGCAATAATAGCATGACCGGATTCATGATAGGCTGTTATAGTTTTGTTTTTGTTATCAATTTCCACACTTCTTCTTTCTGGTCCTAAGATAAGCAACATACATATAGGACAGTATACTATATTATATGCAGTATAGGCTGCATATAGTAGCCTATAATCCCATCACTCCAGTGGCAAGAGAATAGTAAGTTTCAGGTTAGACCATGAGTCTCTGAGGTAAGAAGAAAGTCAATAGATAAACCACACACACACACACACACACACACACACACACACACACACACACACACACGGGGGGG
>NC_034592.1:10292554-10295293 GCF_900095145.1 Mus pahari | reverse complement strand
CCTGAGGCAGGATGACTACATGCTGGGTAGGAGCCTGAGGCAGGATGACTACATGCTGGGTAGAAGCCTGAGGCAGGATGACTAGCTAAAGTTCCCAGCCAGCCTGAAGGCGAGGGCCAGTTGATCAGCTTGGAATATAGAATGAAAGTCAGTCACAAAAATAAAAAGGTAAAAACAAAGAAAAAGATGAACTGCAAAGGAAGACACGAAGAAGCAAGACATACCCATTAGAATTTTATCCTTGGAAAACTCTAGTTCCTTCATGGTAACCATTTCTTTTCCATCAACTGCTGCCTTTAGTGCAGCTTGGTTCACAAGATTCTCCAACTCTGCTCCAGAGAACCCAACAGTCCCTCGAGCTATGATTTCTGGATCAACAGCTATAGAGAAAGAGAACATAATAAATCTTCATCAATGAATACAAGCTCTTCCCATTCAACTCACATTTGGAAGGTAGGAAGAGCACAATTACTCTGAATTACAACTTAAAACACATAACACTTTTTTTTTTGTATCTGAATGTAATTTGTCTCAAAATGAGCATCAGACTTATAAGTGACTTTTACATGAAACAGAGGAATTCATACAAAAAGCTAACAGGAGCCAATTGGGATAAAAAAAATGTTAACAACTGGGATCAAAAGTAGCCCCACCTAAGGTCAGCTTAATCTTAGAAGCCAGGGGCAAGGGCTTCATGCGCTTGCCATAGTTCCAATTCCAGTCTATTGTATAGTCCTCCTTCCCCCAGGCCACTGTAAATTCCTGTGTATGGGTGTAATTCAGCTATCTACTGTTCTAAGTATTTACTCTAGTTCCTTCTTAGACCACAACCTTCCTTCCTCCAAAGTCATTGTAAATTCCAGTGTGTGGGAGTGACTTTGTTAAAACACATATCTTAACACTAAAACTGAACTTGAACCGTAAACAAAATATGCCATTTTAAGTTAGTTATTACTATTATTAGTAATAATTAATATTAATAATAATAATTTCAATAATAAAACTTCCAGAAGAGGAAGTCTTACTAGCTTTCTGAAAACAAAACAAAAAGCAGTTACTGAAGTGGAATTAGAAACTCGAACTATAAGCAATGCTGGGCATGGAGAGCTGTCCCAGCAGTTTAGAGCACCAAATGCTCTAGCAGAGGACCCAGGTTCAGCTCGCAGCACCCACAGGGCAGCTCCTCTTCCAGCCTCTATTGGTACTGCACACACATAGTATAAATAAATGCATGCAGTCAGAACAGTTATATACATAAAAGATAAAATACATATCTTAGATACACTCAACATTATATCAAGCCTGGCCACAAATGAAAATGCAATCTCACAGTCCAAATTCTTTCCTCTAAAACTTCACCTTGAAATACCTTGGTCTCTCCCTGTGATGGGAGATATCCTTGAAAACCCTGCAGCTTTCAAGCATTCCATATTTCTATATGCCTTTGTTTCTTTTTTTTTTCTTCTTAAAGGGAACCTATTTTTTGTATTTTATATTTTGATGTATACATCTTCAAATATACATGCATTTAACACACACATACATATATGCATGTCCATAAACCCCAAATCAAATTTCCTTTGCAATCGGGATACAAGAATGAGATAATATCCTGTATATATACATACATACACACACACACACACATATACATATACATACTGAAGCACACACATATAAATGGGTATAAAGAGGAGCAAAAAATTAACTGGTCTGAGATATAAAGGTCCAAATAAGGACCAAACAGAATGGTTAGATATTTCCATTTTCCTGAAACAACTGGACTCACATTTATCAAACTTTATCTTGTTGAGATACCATTTCAAAATTTCAGTTCGACCCTTCACATCTGGCCTTGGAACTGTAACTTGCATATCAAAACGACCAGGACGTATTAAGGCACTGGGGGAAAAATGAAAAGTATATAAATTAATGAGCGAAAGATGCTAGCACACATTCAACACGTAATGGGAAAACAATGGCAACCAAAGATAAGAAAGAATTCTGAATATAAATGTTCAGATGGTTCCCTCAGAAGCCCAGAAGTCCTAAGTCAAGGCACACAGGAACTACACACCCATAGTCACGGAACTCAAGAAGCTAAGGAAGGAGGCCCTGGACTTCGTAGTCTAACCTGGTGTAAAATAACAATGAATAGAAGGGAGGAGAAAGGTTCACATGGATACTGTATGTGCCACTAAGGTAGCACTCTCTCTTCTCCCTATTTAGAGACCCTTCAGATCACCCGTTCCCTACTATGTTCCTCTCTATTGCAGCTGTAGCTCCTCTCCAATGGTCCTTTTATACTTTCCTAGTTTGTGCAGCTATTCCAGGTTAGGTACTCACATCTGAAGACTTGCAATTGGATGCATGGTTTCTATATCAGTCTGTCATAGAATTTTTTTTGACTAATGATATACGCCTTTTTTAGACGGTTTCTGTATAGTCCCAATATTCTTGAACTCAGTATGTAGCCCAGGCTGGTCTCAAACTCACAGAGATCTGCCTGTCTCTTCCTTCCAAATGCTGAGATTAAAGAGGTATGGCAAGATGCCCAGCATATTTTAACTGTCTACCTAAACATATCTATAATATGTACAAGTCTGTGTCTCCCTTCTGGTTTGGTAATACTTCCCCAAAGAACCAGAGAGCATTAAAAAAAGGAAGGAGAAGGAGGAGGAGGAGGAGGAGGAGGAGGAGGAGAAGGAGAAGGAGAAGGAGAAGGAGAAGGAGAAGGAG
>NC_034592.1:10289451-10292244 GCF_900095145.1 Mus pahari | reverse complement strand
GAAGAAGAAGAAGAAGAGGAGGAGGAGGAGGAGGAGGAGGAGGAAGGAAAGAAGGAAGGAAGGAAGGAAGGAAGGAAGGAAGGAAGGAAGGAAAAAAAAAAAAAAAAAACCTCGACACCGGGCACGAATTTGTTGATCAGTGTTGTCCAAGAGACTCTCAAAACATTGTAAAACAGCTATTGTCCTTGCCTGGCCCACCAGAGGTGGAAATTAAGTCTGTATGGAAGATACATGCACTTCAGAAACAGGACCTAGAGACCTCTGAGCTGGAACTGACTGGAATGCCTCTTCCCTGAAGACTAGCTTTCACAATATTAGAAGGCACCATGAAAGCTTGCAAAGAGAGAAGCAACCAACAGTCCTACCCAAGTTTAATACCTATGAAGCACGATATTAAAGAGCATGGCACACTAACCCTAAGAGTTCAGTAAAGGCATGTACACTTCAGTGGTAACCAACAGCTCTTTAGTTGGACTTAAAATCCACTAGACAAGAGAGAAATCATCCCTGGTGCTGAAAAGTTAGCCAGCTACACAGGGATAGTAAGGGATCTTAGAGGAGAACCTATAACTACTAGTTTGCTAAAACAGCACAATCCCTAATTACATTCCAAATATTTGTCCTTATATCCACTGATAAGAGTAGTCTTCACCCCTCATCAAGGAACCTTCTCTCTGTAACTGACAGAGACCACTACAGAAAACTACACCTAATCAAAATGCAGAGTTGCAGAGCCCAGTCCCAACAGATAAATCGGGAACACAACTCCTACACCTATGGCTTAGGGATCATTTGGGAAGAGGGGATGACAAAGAGTCAGGGAGCTTGTTGTAAAACTATCTCCTAGCAATGTCAGAAGTGACACTCAAGTCTCACTAACGTGGCTGCCTAAACATGACCTCAAAAAGGGTGATACTATGTTCTGCAAATGGGGATGGGGGAAAGCTCATAAAGTCTCACCCCTAGACAAAGAACTACAGGTAAATCAAATTGCTGAGAACAGGAGCAAGTCTTAACCAGGGAAGAGCATACCAAACAATCAGCCATAAAAAATATACACATACAAGTAACACTACACACACTGAACAAGTTGGGCTTATGTATTTAGGTATACACACACAAACTGAAAAAAACAAACAAAAAAAAGGCAATGGATTTAGAAAGGATCCTAGTTGGGGGTGGGAGTTACAGGGGATGACTTGAAAGAAGGGAAGAGAAGGGGAGAAAATGATGTAATTATAACCTCAAAAGAAAAAATAAAGCAATTATTTTTAAAAAGACACACTCCCTTTTTAATTGCTATCTAGAGTGCTCTAGGAAGGAGAGACTTGATAGGGAAGGACCCTCGGAACTCATCATTTAATGAACTAATAATTGTTATATTGTTTATGATTTGGGCATTTGCTTTATAGTTAGTTTTTGAAGTCACAACTTGATGGTACATGCTTATAATCCCAGCACTTGGGAAGCTAAGGCAA
Source organism: Mus pahari (assembly GCF_900095145.1). Lineage (NCBI taxonomy): Eukaryota > Metazoa > Chordata > Mammalia > Rodentia > Muridae > Mus > Mus pahari. The sequence continues at coordinate 10,290,766 of NC_034592.1, read as the reverse complement.
AAGAATAGCAGCATGTAAAACCAGCCTACACTACATAGCAAGAACCTATCTCAAAAATAAAAGCTTAATAAAAGTCAAAAGAAAGAAAGAAAGAAAAAAGAAAGAAAGAAAGAAAGAAAGGAAGGAAGAAAGATAGATAATTTTAAAGACATACTCCCTTCTAAAGAAAGAAAGAAAGAAAGAAAGAAAGAAAGAAAGAAAGAAAGATTATTTTAAAGAAGACATACTCCCTTCTTAATTGCTATCTAAAGTGCTGGATTGTTATATCAGAAAAAGACAAGCTACTATCAAATAAAAAAATAACTTGTATAAGTTTTTTTTTTTTTATTTAAACTTATTTTTGTTTCTAAATATGGAAGAGGCATGCCTACAGTGGCCAAAGGAAAATACTCAATCCCCAAGGGCTGGAGTTATATAGTGCTGTAAGCTGGAGAGTCTGAGCAAAGGGAACAAAACTCAGATCCAAGGCAAGCTCAGTGCGCTCTCTTAACCACTGGGCCATCTCTAGCCTCACCCCCAAGACAAACCTTTAATGCTATAAATTGTATTTTTAAATTGCTTTCTGTTTAAATGTGATATATGTTTTCAGTATTATTGAGCAGTAATTCTAACAGTTCTAAATTCAAAGTAAATAATCCACCCAGGTTTAATATATTAGGTTTTGCATACATCACTTTGATATAATTTTAGAATTATTTTCTTCCTTAAGAATTCTATGTCCATTGGTAATTAGGTCATGTTCTCCAAGCCTTTAGGAGTCACTATCTGTGGATTTGCATATTTTGAATATTCTCTATAAATGGAACTGTGCAAGTTACTTTGTGGTAGCCTTTTCTTAGTACAATGTTGCAGCACATACTCTTCACAGAATATTTCTTTTTATACTTACTTATCTAATGCCTCTGGGAAATTTGTGGCACCTATAATGATTACTCCTTCATTGGGTTTGAAACTAGAGAGAAAAAAAAGGTACCATTTCACTGAAAACTGAAATATGGCTTACATGTAACAATGCATATATACAAAACTGTCCTTTGCTAGCCTTAGCTGATAATAAACCAGTGGTTACATAAATCACAAACCAACTGTTACTTAGGGAAGAAAACTGACATAAAAAGCCCGGGTTCCTCTTTAAATTTTGAAAAATTATTTTTAACTTTATCAATTCAAATTATATGATACAAGACCTTTATTTAGTCAAAATGTCTTATACTGACATTAAGATAATTTATTCAGGGCAATAATTCTTCCTTTTTTTTTTATTTTTTTTATTTTCTTTATTTACATTTCAAATGCTATCCCGAAAGTTCCCTAT
>NC_034592.1:10244006-10289278 GCF_900095145.1 Mus pahari | reverse complement strand
TAGGCCATCTTCTGCTACATATGCAGCTAGAGACACAAGCTCAGGGGGTACTGGTTAGATCATATTGTTGTTCCACCTACAGGGTTGCAGCCCCCTTATTTCTTCCTTTTCAATCATCAACTATATAGAAACTAGTGTATTATCCCTTATGTATGTTGGGAGGGGAGTATACGAGTCAGCACTGGAGACCTAATTCAGGTACTCATATATACTAGCTGCAAAATAGTCACCATTGAGCTATACCTATACTCCATATCTTTCTTTAAATAGACCAGTCTGACTTTGAATCAGTTTTCCACTTATAAATAGAATGCATGAATGAATGAGAGGAGTTGATATATCAATTAGTAAGGGAAACAATATTCAAAGAAAAATCTGACTTCTTACATTTGACTGTTACCTAAACATACATATATAACATTTAATACCTATACAATTTAACCAAATCTTCCATGAGAATATGCAAATTCCATTTGCATAAAGCCAACTTTGTAATTATCAAATAATGGAAGGTACCTGTTACTCTAAATTGCCATTAAAATAGTATAAATGCTAATTTTCAAAATATTTTATCATATTTAACAAAGACTCAATTACCCATCCATTTCAGCAAGAAGCTGATTGATAGTCTGCCTTGAATACGGGTGCATTGGAGATTCAATTCTCTTTCCACCAACAGAATCTAATTCATCAATGAATATAACACAAGGAGCATTTGCTTTTGCTTCTCCTAAAAAAACAAAAAATATTCAAATAACTTAAAGAAATCAACACGTTTTGAAAACTGTAAGACTATCAAAGAGTCATGTTTAAGAACTGGTTTTCCACTTTATTTGTACAAATATAATTAGAATTAAACATATTAAATATTAATTACATGCTACAGAATTGATAAATAAAATGAAAAACCAAAAAAAAAAAACTCAAGAATTTTTCAACATCAACAGTCCCTAATTTCATCTAGCACATCTACCAGGCCTTATGATTGTATAGCCTATATTAGAAAAGAATGCAGGGCCAGTAAGATAGCTCAGTAGCAAATGGGCTTGAGTTCAATTCCTGAACCCCCCAAAAATATTGTACATATTTCACACATATGTACAAAGTAAAATTGTTTAAATAAAGCATAAAGCTTCATTAAGTTACCCGAAACTAAAGCCAATTATCAGGGAAAGGATAAATAAAATATTAATGTTGCTCTAACAGTTTAAAATATACACCAAACATACTAAAAAGATTTCTGATCCTGCTGGCTCCTACACCCACAAACATCTCATCAAATTCTGATCCAGAAGCATAATAAAAAGGAACATCAGCTTCTCCTGCCACAGCTCGGGCAAGAAGTGTCTTCCCTGTTCCTGGTGGCCCAACTAAAAGAATTCCTAGAAGAAAAAGAGACAAGGACAAGTCATTACTTTTTAAATCCTTCAATAAGAACCTCTATCACAAATATTCATTGCTGTAACAGTAATGTTCAATATTGCCGAACATGACAAAAACAAACAACAATAACAAAAAACAACCAACAAGTTTCTGTTGATGTTCCATTTTAAAACTTTTTCTCTACCACTAATTTTCTTGTACCATTTACATATTATTTGTAGCGAGGAGAGGTTGTACACACCTTTAAACTTAGCACTTGGGAGGCAAAAGCAAAAGGATCTCTGAATTCAGAGCCAACCTTGTTTATACAGTTAGTTTCAGGCCAGTCGGGGGAAACAGAATGAGAGTCTATCTCAAACAATCTGTGTGTGTGTGTGTGTGTGTGTGTGTGTGTGTGTGTGTGTGTGTGTGTGTGTGTAAAATTCACATATCAAGAAGCAAGACAAGAAAAGAGTACTAAGACAAAGGAGTACAGATTAATTTATAACAAAATTCACACTAAAAAATAAGCAGTCAAATATAAATGAAATGATAAATAACTTCCATAAAAGACTAAAAATATTTTCTAGAGACATAAGGTATAAACTAAAAATAAAACAAGAAAAGCCAATATTAAACAAATAATGCTAATTTGGGCTGTTAGATAAGACTAGGGCAACATCTTTACATGCAGGTGACCCAGTTGATATTTATCGCTCTCTTATGTTCGAGAGAAATGAAATGTACATGAATGCATATAGGCAAACAGAAAAATTATTTGACAAAATGTCAAATACTGCTGAGTCTATATTGATAATACATAAATGTTAACTGCTATTATTCCAAGGTTTCCCAAATATTTAAGTTTTCATAACAGTAAGGCTTTCCCATAGTAAGTTGGAAAAAGGTAATCCCTGATTTGTATATAACTTTTATAATTTACATTAAAAAGCAATAAAGCTGCAGTGATGTTACATTTTAATATTTTTTAAAAAGTATAGACAAGCTAAAAAGCAGCCTGAAGGTCATACTAGTCTCACCATGCCTTAGTGATACCTAACTGGCTTAAGTTGCTTATCAGTAGTAACTTAACACATTTTAGTAGATATCTCAAAATTTTTCCATAAATTTATAATAATGCTTTATTAGAAATTAAGTGTAACTACAGTTTTAAATATTCTCTCTGTGGTATTATATCACTGTGTCCCTAACTGGGAAAAGTTTAGGGAATATTCTCCTACTTTCTCTGTAGAACTCCCAGAAGAGATGCTCCCAGTAATCTAAAATCCTGCCTTAAACTGCAGAGTCTGGATCATTTGAAACAGCTATCAATTAATTGCCTGCTAAAGGTCTGCCTAAGCTACTGCTAAAAGACTATCAAAACTTAAAAGAGACAGAAGCTAGTGGAAAGAGATGGGTCACTGAAGGGTGGATTCCACATGAACAGTTATGCCTTCAAAGGATAGACTGTGTCTTTTATCCTGAGCCACACATGCAAAGGCATGCCTTTGAATGATAGGCTGTGTCTAGGACAGGGAACCACCTTCTCCACTCAGCCCTCTACTGTGAGATGAGGAGCTTTGTGCTACCACGCACTGTAATGCTTAGCCTCACCTCAAACCTCAATGGTGGATCAGGATTGTGGAATGAAACCTCTAAAACTACAAGCCTGAAACAAACCTTTAAAGACAACAAACAAAAACAAATTATAACCTTTAACATAGAAATTCTATTCCTAGAAATTTGTTCCCTTTTTTTTAATATAAAGTAAGTCTCCGCTTATTGAGGCTACCCTCAAATTACTGCTTTACCTCCCACAGGCTGGGCTTACAGGCTCAGTTTCTACCACGGGGGGATCAAATCTTGAGCTTTAGACATACTGGATAAGCACCATAGAAACTGAGATACAAACCCACTTATCCCTTACAAATTTATTCTAAGTAACAATCTGAAGGGCAAAATCTGGGTTAGAGTGGTCATCAAACTGCCATTTTTAGTAGAAAAAGAAAATCATATAAATGTTTACATAAAAGTACACGTGCTAAAAATAATTACCATTTTGTCTTCATAATTACAAAGATCATGAGTACAATTTCCATAGTTTCACTTAACAAAAAACTTCAAAATTTTTCTCATATATATATTAAAAAACAAAACAAAACAAAAAACCTGAGGAGTTGGATATAGTTCAGTGTTATGGCACTTACCAACTATGCACAAGGTAAGTGAGTTTGATCTCCCGTACAAGAACAAAACAAAACAAAGACGATCAAAAGCATCAGTGCTTAGTGTGACCCTGGATTCATGCCTGACCCTGATGGGGGTGACATTAGATTGAGACTAGAACAAATGATAAATTTTGTGTATAAACAGAGAAGTTAGCAATTCTAAATCCATGTAAAAGTGCTAGTCTTAACTATACAAATGCTATAGAAAAAAAATTGTTATGTCAAGTTAGAGAGATAGCTCACTATTTAAGAGCACTGAATTCTCTTCTAGACAACCCAGTTTCACTTCCCAGCACCCACATAGCAATTCACAACCTGTATAACTCGTCCTGGGAAAATCCGATGCTCTCTTCTTCCGTCTACCAGCATCTGGCATACGCAGGGTAGGCAGACATACACATAGGCAAAATACCATATACATAAACTTTAAAAAACTTTTAATTTAAAAAAATCCTTTCGGTAAATATACAGCCAAGTATTAAAAGAAGCATTATATCTCATTAAAAAGAAGTTATAGAACTTTATGTGTGGAATAGGCATATATTTTTAAAAACAATAATTAGGAATTGAATTTCAATCAGTTATAATATTATCAAATAAAATCTGTAATATATTACTTTATGTTTTACACCAAATCATGATAAGAGGGAGAATCTCTTACCTTTGGGAAGTTTACCTCCAAGCACAGTAAACTTCTGTGGATTTTTCAAGAATTCAACCACTTCCTGTAATTCTTGTTTGGCTTCCTCCACCTTAAACAGTCAATTTACCAAATAAATAATGGTTAGACTATCAAAGATTATTTTGGTAATCATCTATTTAATGTAGGTTTGAGTGAACTTGGTTTTTTTCAGTGAAAAGTATTTTTAACACACTAAAGGTTTTCTCTCAATCCTATTTCTAATTACACTGCATCTTTATTTTGCCAACAAAAGTCCTTTGACCTTCTCATGTTTACTCAGTAAGAGAAACAAGTCAGACTTAAACTGAAACTATCAGGGGATCACAGCTTAGAGACAAAAGGCAATCTGAAAAATCTAAAATGTTTAGGTCGTGATTATATTTCTAGAAAATTTCCCAAAAGGATATGAACTACAACTCCATGGCTACAGCATGGCTAGATCCCAACCAAGAACATCATGTTGAGCAAAGGAAGGTGCAAAACAGGACATTCAGTGTATACTACAGCTATTAGGACAGAAAAGTAGAAGCAAAGTGAAGTGTCTGACAGAGGGGTGACTCCTTTCACTGATGGAGACAGTAACAGAAGAGGCTTCTGGGAGGCTATGGGGTTCTAATGTTCTTTGTTGGGCTGAGAACTGATGAAAAACATGTGCTCCTTCTTGAAATTTACTACGTTATGTACTTTTAAGCAAATATGTTAAATTTCAAAAAGACCTAAATGAGTTCCCTTTCTAAGAAAGCCCAAGGATACTGCACAGTGAAAGACTAAAATATATCACTTAAAATAATGAGTAAGTGGTAATTTTAAAGTATAAGAGATACCATTTACTTCTCAAAATAAACATTATCTGCCCCCACTCTCTGTAGCAAAAATATCTCTAGTTGAGCAATAGAAAAGCTACTGGGTAGAGTTAATAGCATCAAGATAATAATATTCTAAACAGTTCTTACATTTTGGAAGCAGTGCTATATATTCATGCATACTCAAAAATTCTGGGCAAGAAATGATTATTATGTAAGTTTAAAAAATGTGGAAAAACTGTGCAATAGCAAACCTATTATGGTAAATTCTACTTTGCTCACATGAACTTAAATTTTGTCAGAATTTACTCAGTTCTGTGGTTTAGTTGTCAGCCTATCTCTGGTTCTATACTCAGACACTGCCTCATCCCCACTGAAGCAAAAACTTATATATACTCCAACCAAAATCAGCATCAACAAGAATTCATTTTTTTAAATATTTACTTTATCATCAGGCATGATGCCACCCGCATACTATAATCCCAGTACTCGGGAGGTAGAGGCAGGTGGATCTGTGAATTTGAGGCCAGGCTAGTCTACAGAATGAGTTCCAGGACAGCCAGGGCTGTTACATACAGAGAAAGACCATCTTGATAAACCTACATAGATAGGTAGGTAGGTAGGTAAATAGGTGGGTGGATAGGTGGACAAAGGATGGAAGGATGGAAGGATGGATGGATGGATGGATGGATGGATAGGTAGGTAGGTAGATAGATGTGCTTTAATTTGTAATCTTCTGTATGCCTGTGTAGAGTATGTGCGTGCTGAGTACAGGTCCTATGGAGGCCAGATGATGAGTGGGATTCCCTGGAACTAGAGTTATAAGCAGTTGTGAGCTACCTGTGGGTAACTGGAACTGATCTTAGGTCTTGTCAAGACCAGTAAATACGCTTAACCACTACAGCATCTTTCAGTCAGAATAGAAAGGTCACAGCTCCATATTAATGACTCAATTTTTTTTTTTTTTGTCAGCTAGATGCCATTATTTTTATTTTTTTCTAAAATGCCTACAATGGTTCAAATTTTAAATATCAATCATATCAACCTTTTCCTACATTATTCACTATCTGTAAATCAAACAGGGCTCAACAGTTTTAAATTGCAAGAAAAGTTTGGGGCAGACTTGGTACAACCAGATGGAAGCCTAATGCAGAGTATCAATTAGACAAAATATAAAGAAAACAACAAAAAAAGAAAGACGGACAAAAGAAAAAAGTCTTAACTTACCCCTTTAACATGTTCAAAAGTGACATTTTTCATCTGGACAGGGTCTACTGCAGAATCAAGTCCTGTAGTTGTCCGGAAGCGCACTAACAAGAAAATATGTGAGTATATTTGATTTCAAAGTCTAGAAAAATTGCCTGTCTTGAAAGCTTTATCAAATTAATCTGAAAGAAATAGTGGTCTGGATTCTAAACCATGTTTAACAACAAACAGTTAAGATTTTCGGTAGCTATTTCCCTCTTTTTTTTGTTTTTTTTTTTTTGTTTTGTCTTGTTTTGTTTTGTTTTTTTTGTTTTTCGAGACAGGGTTTCTCTGTATTTCCCTAGCTATCCTGGAACTCACTCTGTAGACCAGGCTGGCCTCAAACTCAGAAATTCTCCTGCCTCTGCCTCCCAAGTGCTGGGATTAAAGGCGTGCATCACCACCGCCTGGCTATTTTCCTCTTTCTATAATCTTAAAATTATATGATTAAAAATCTTAAATTGTTTAGGAAACTGAGTTAAAGTCAGCATTTATTTTAAAATGTTTGTTTTTATCAATCCCTATCTAAGGGTACAAAGTGTAAATTTGAAACAGCTACTCATTCTTCAAAATTGGTGTTAACTGGCCACACTGAAGAACCAAAGCACAACAAGGATACAGGGGCTAAGAGCACAGCCAATATTTGGCCCATCATTCAACATCAACAAGGTCCCAGAAAAGAACAGAATACCCCTAAAAGTGTCCTACAGTGTTATAACCCCAGTAATTCACTGCTCCTCTCCATCAGAAATGGTGGAGACCCTAGGATGCTATCCAGCATACAATCTGCAAATAGAATGATCATTATAGACAAAATGTCTCTGATGTTACCATGAGAATCCATGTGGTCAGCAACCCTGACCCATCTCAGAATATGGCACAGAATATGGGTGGAAGAAAAACTAGACACGCCAAGGGGCTCACCCTAAATTCCTAAAAGGAACCCTAAGGAGTCTTCACAGTAAAAAGAAAATGGGCTAATTTTTGGCCACCTATATGGTTTTAAAAACCCAGCAGGAAAGCACTGACAAAAAGTAGATTAATGACAATATAAAACAAACAACTAGTATATATTTTTAAAAGGACAAAGAATGTTTCAGTCCTTATAAGCTTTCCCATTGCACTTGAAGTGTGGGCTGCTGACGTGCCATGTAAGACATTCAAAGAAACTAAAACTATAATTACAGCTAAGTGTAAACATTTTCTCCTGCCTAAACTCTGATATTCTACTAAGAGCTATCAACTTGACACAACCTAGAATCTCCTGGTAAGAGTGACAGGGAACCTCAATTAAGAATTGCCTTGAATAAGTGGATATTAGCCATAAAGTATAGAATACTCATGATACACACCAAAGAAGGTAAACAAGAAGGAAGGACCAAACAAGGATGCCTGATTCTCACTTAGAAGGGAAAACAAATAGTCTTAGGAGGTAGAGGGAGGCAGGAAAATGGGTAGGATAGGAATGGGGAGGCAAATGGGTAGGGAGGAATAGGGAGGTAGGATCAGATGCAGGGAGAGACAGGAGGCCCAATGAGCCAGGAGAATGAATGGAAATGTGCAGCTGCCTGGGTAGAGGGAGGGGAGAATCTTTAGGAAGTCCCAAAGACCTGGGATAGGGTAGGTTCCCAGGAGTCACTGTGAATGACATTAGCCAAGATGCCCAACTATAGGGACATGGAACCTGCAGAGGGCAGGACCCCCAGTGAAAGGATAAGAACACCAACCTACCTACTACATTTTTGACCCAAAATTTGTTCTATCTAAAAGAAACGCAGGGAATGGAGCAGAGACTGAAGGAATGGCCAAACAACAACCAGCTCAACTTTGAAACCCATCCCCATGGGCAAGCACCATCCCTGACATTACTAATGATACTCTTAGGAACCTAGAATAATAACCTCTGATAACCAATAGTGGACTGAAACAGAAGTGGATACCCATAGACAAATATTAGATGGAGGTGAAGGACATCTATGGAAGAGTTGGGGTAAGGACTGAAGGCCCTGAAGTAGATGGGAACCCCAAAGGGCTAATTATTTTGGGGACTAACAGCTGGGATGGTTTGAATTAGAACATTGAAGTAGACATAGGTATGTGAACACTTGGTCCTTGGTTGGTGGTACTATTTAGGGAAGTTATGGAATCTTTAGGACAAGAAGCCTTCCTGGTGGAAGTGTAGGCTTTGAGAACTTGTAGCCTTATCCCACTTCCAGTTCACTATGCTTTCTGCATGAATGAAAATGTGACCAGCCACCTTCCTGCTTATCTCCAGCTATTATGCCATCCCTGCTATTATGAACTCATTACATAAACCAAACAGAAACTGGTACAAAAACCAAAATAAACTTTTTTACTGTTTTTTTGTTTTTATGAGCTTTGCTTTTGTTTTTTGGAGACAAGATCTCACTATATAGCTCTGGCTGGCATGGAAATTACTATATAAATCAGACTACCCTTCAACTTAGATATACACCTTCCTCTTGCTGAGATTAAATGTGTGCACCATGGAATCCAGTTACCATTTATAAAACCAAGCTTGGAATTAGATATCATTGATTTTGATTTTCATGGTGGAAATATCTGATCTCACTGGTCAAAAGTCTTTGGGCTTTCCTTTAGGTTTGTTTTGTTTTGTTTTTTCTTTTGTTTTTATGAGACAGGGCTTCTCTATGTAGCCCTGATTGTCCTGGAACTGTTGGGACTTGAACTCACAGAGATCCACATGCCTCTGTTTCCCAAGTACTGGGATTAAAGGTGTGCACCACTCCCAGACTTTGCACCCTTACCTGCTGTTTAATGTTATTTTGCTAGTTCACTGTTGTTCCTCCCTCAGATAACCTTGTAGTAGTAAAGTCCATATATCTAAGTTCTTTTGATTTCTAAGGCCTTGAAAACAAAAATCTCTACACCCCATTTTATTCATTATTATTATTAGCCAGACTGAATAACCCATCTCCAAAGTGATTTTAGGGTCTCAATTCTTCAGGGTGTATTGTTAAGTAGCTAGTTGGATAGATATCAGCAGGCTTGAGGGTAACCGGGGATGGACTCCTCATTCATAATCAGCTTTTAAACCCAAGAACTGAGCTGAAGGATTACTACTGGTCAAAGTTTGGGAGCTAAGTCTTATTCTGAACTATGCAGAAGATAATCACTAAATAGCTAAACTTGACAAGATTACTATGATTTAGCTGGAAGCTGATGAACCTTAAGGATACAGGGGGCTTGAGAGATAGCTTAGTGGTTAAGAGCACTAGCTACTCTTGTAGAGTACCTGGGTTAAGTTCCTAGCACCCACACACATCTCACAACCACTTTAAACTCCAGCTCCAGGAGACTCAATGCCCTTCTCTGGCCTCCACGAGAACCAGATACACGTGTGCACACATACATTCATACAGGTAAAACACTCACAAATCTTCAAAAAGAACACCTCAGTAAAAGAGCTCCTCGGTGAAGGTAAACCCAAATGAGTTTCCCTGTCACCTAGACAGGAAATGTGCCAACATTGTCTTTTTAGAGGCTTTAGAAATGGAGACTGCCTGAAATGTACATTAATGTAGTTATAATCTTTGTCTACACTCTCTACTCTGCAAACAACTCCCTAGCTTTTACTCGGCTATGCAAAAACAAGCAAAGCCTCTGTGGCTGCAGACCCTATAATCCTAGCACACAGGAAGTAGTCAGGAGGACCAGAGGCTCAAGGTCATGCTTGGTTACTCAGGGAGCTTACACTCAGCCGGGGCTCTAAGTCACAGAAATCTTGTGTCCAAAATTTCTCAGAGTTGAGATAAAGCTCTATTGGTATGGTGATCATCCATCATGCATGAAAACCTGAGTTTAAACCCCAGGGTCCCATAAATTAGACATGTAATTACATGTCTCTAATCCCAGCACTCAATCTTGTTTCAAAAGAAAAAAAAAAAAAGGATGGGGACAAAAATTCTTTAAATAAATGGTTTTCAGAGTTTTGTGAACAGTAATCTTATGAGGAACATATTAATGAATGCTTAGGAGTCATCATAAAACTATGATAGCTTTAATTTTAAAATTATTCATTTAAGGGCTGGAGAGATGGCTCGGTGGTTAAGAGCACAAAGTACTCTTCTAAAGGTCCTGAGTTCAAATCCTAGCAACCACATGGTGGCTCACAACCATCTGTACAGCTACAGTGTACTCATATACATAAAAATAAATAAATAAATCTTTTTTAAAAAGGAAAAAATATTCATTTAATAACTTATTATTCTGATATAACTAGCCATAGAAATAGAATTTTGAAAATATTACTTTAAACCCAGCATAAACAAAATGGTATACTAATTTTTTTTAAAGTCAAACTAAATGGACCTTACTTTTCAAATAGTCTTCCATATTAACAATAACTCTAAGTTCAACAAAAGAAAATTTTGGTAGGATAATAAGTAAAATATTTGTTACAATTGTAAAAAATATAAAAGCCAGATGCTTAAGGAGGAAATAAATTAACTCAGATATATGAAAGTCTTTACCAGATAAAAACGGATTTTTTAAGAGTCCATAAATGCCAAACAGGAGCAAAACAAAGAGGATCAGACGAGTTCGCCTTAAGGAATCTGAAAGAGGAAAAGGACTTGAATTAAATGACATCAATGAAACATAACACCTTCATGGCCAAGCATTAGTTACTACTTTGTTTTGAATTTGATGAATTAAGTTAAGACTTTAAGATAAGAATATTGTCACTGGTGGAATGTTTATCATGCCTGAAGCTCTACATTGAATCCTCAGAAAAACAACAAATTGTCTTTAAAGTTTAGGTTTACAGAAAAGTTGAAAGTGTACTTTTACCACCCACCTTGCCCTGGCCACCAACTGACATGCATTTATGAAATAAACTTGGCAGCAAGAAAGCCAGTATTTGTACAGTTTTGTCTGGTATAATTTATATGAGGGCTGAATCTGGGTATGAGACAATCTTCAGCTAGCACACAGACTAAGGTTTTTATTGTATTTCTTGGTGTGTGTGAATGTCTGTATTTATGTGTGTGTGTGTGTGCTTATGTGTGTGTTTGTGTTTTCTCTTTGCTGGTCACCTTCCTTCCCCTACAACAGTTGTCCTACTTTCGTATTATTCATATACATGTATCTCGTATAGTTCACCTTTGATTCTGCATATAAAAATACTGCAATTTTTGTCCCTCCTGTTCCTTTTAAAGCCCGATCCCTACAATTTAGCAAACAAACAAATGTATACATGTCCACAAATCCTCACACAGATTCTGCATAAAACTAAACATACAACATTTATCAGAATCTGGCTTTTATATTTAAGATAATATCCAATTCCATCCATTTTCTTGCAAGTGACATTTCATACTTCAGGATAGCTGAATAATAAAATCCCACTATATATAAATGCCACATTTTCATACATTTTTCTGTTGATGGGTATTTGGGCTGGCTCTAATCTCTTAGCTACCATCCCTACAGCTAAGTAAACACAAATGTACAACCACCTCTATGCCATGCTTAAGATTCCTTTGCTTACAATCTCAAAAATGGTAAATATAACTGGACTATATTCAGTTCACTTTTCAGTTTCCTGGGGAATCTTCATGTTGTTCTTAAGGGCTCCACCAGATAGGTATCCTGCCATCAGCAGTGTATAAAGGTCCCTCTGTGACTCTGATTAGTGGTTGTTCACTTAGTGACAGCCATTCTGACTGGAGATAATCTCAGAAGAGTTTGAATTTGAATTTCCTTAATGGCTGAGGAATTTGGAACTTTTTTCATACACTTACTAGCCATTTGTAGTTCTCTTTTGAGAACTGTCAAATTCATTTAACCATTTACTGATCAGATGAATGAGTTATGGTGAATAAAAATTGAATAATTATTCGTAGATTCTAGACATTAATCTCATCAGGTTGGCAGAGTTTTTTCTTCTATTATAGAAAACATTACTTTACGTTCCTGATTTCTTTTGCTGTGTGCAAGCTTTTTAATTTCATATACTCCCATTTGTCACAAACTGCTGGAGTCCATCTTGGAAAATTCTTTCCTATGCTTGTGTTTTATTCCAGAAGTTTGAGTTTTGAATCTTGTATTAAGGTCTTCGCTCCATTTTAATGTTTATATAAAATGAAAGGTAAGGATCTAATTTCATTAATCTACATGTGGCTATCCATTTTTCCCAGCACCATTAGTTGAGAGGTTATCTTTTTTTCTAATGCACATCATTACTTTTGTCAAAAACTAGATGGCCACCAGGACATTGTCTAAGAACCCTGTATTTATCAAGGCACAATTCCTACCCTTTATTTTTATTTCCATTCCCATGCAGCTTAGGAAATCTTAAGTTTTATGGTGGATCATGACCAATACTTAAACTGATTTTCTTAAGCTTTTACAGCACAGTTAGATTGTTCGGCAGGTAAAAGCTTGCCATGCAAGCCTTGCGACCTGAGTTAGAGGGCCAGAATCATAGAGGAAGGAAGGAAAGCAGAAGGGAAGAACTGACATCCAAAGTCATGGGATCTCTGTGGCACAAGCAGCCCACCTTCACTCACACACATCACACACACTGTGATGACTTCTAAAATTAAGAAAAGCTTTGCTAGCACTTTAAGGAGAGGACTAAGCATCTTTCCAACTACCCTTCCTAGTCATCATACCATTGGTCTTCTGTGTAAGAGCTTGAGCTTTGAGAAAACCCTCTGCAAAACCAGTTTTAAATGCATCTTGATGAGCTTCAGGTATGTTTTTAGTTTTCATAAGTTTGTCCAAACTCTCAAGATCTGTTCCTCTGTCCCGCAAAAGAAACCCCTAAAAATGTAAGAAAATAAAACAGTGTCAGAAAGATACAAAGAAATAAGGCAGTGTCTGGAGATTTTCAATCTACTTGACAAAATTAAACAAATAGGCATACTTGACAAATAATTTTGATATTCTGCTAGAAGCAATATGTATGGCAATATAATGCCTGCTAGCTATGGAAAACAGAATTTCTTAGTGAGAATGGGACCCTCAAGCTAGAGAGATAGCTCAGCCGTTAAAGGCAAGGTTTGTAACCAAAACATCAAGAGAATGAGATTAAAACCACACGGTTGGAGATGTAGATTAGTTGACAGTGTTTGGAGATGTGGATTAGTTAACAGTGTTTGCTGAGCATACATGAGTCCTTCAGGTTCATCCACAGAACCACATAAACTGAACTTGGTAGCAAGAGTATGCAATGCCAGCACGTGAGAAGTAAAAGCAGGAGAACTGAAAGTTAAAGGTAACCCTTAGGTACACAAAGGGTGCTACATGAAACCATCTCTCCAACTTCCTCACCCCCTCCCCTAAAAGTCATCTAGTCAAAGGCATCATGTCACAGGTCTGTTCTTAGGACTTAAAAGAGGATGGATTGAGTTCAAGGCCAGTCTGGGCTGAAGAAAATTGTCACAGACACAGACACAGGCACACACACACACACACACACACACACACACACACACACACGCACACGCACACGCGCGCGCACACACACACNCACACGCACACGCGCGCGCACACACACACACACACACACACACACACACAAATATATACACAGGAAACAGACATCATGAGCAAACAATTTGAAAGAACAATATGAAATAATGTCCAAAAACTGTAAATAATCTGGTAAACATAATGCCAAGAAGAAAATAAGGGTATTTAATGACCATATTCAAGATGAGAACGGAAAAATGGTAAATAAAGTAGAATAAAACACTGTGTTATGTAAGGCTGTGTTGAGTAATAAAGCGGAGTAATGTAATTAATGAGAAGCAACGATGATACAAGTTTGGAGGCAAGACTGAGGTAGCAAGAGTAGAAACAAAGGATTAAACGAGTACTTAGTGGAGTAATCCAAGCAATAAAATGTAATATGAATGGCAGTGCAACAAAGATGAAGGGAAATTTTTAAGAAATGTTAGGGGAGCAGGGGCAGGGGGAGGGTATAGGGAACTTTCAGGATAGCATTTGAAATGTAAATAAAGAAAATATCTAATTAAAAAAAATAAAATAAATTAAAAAAAAGAGAATTATGTTTAAGGATTTATAAGCATAATTAATTAAGTAATTATCAGTGATGTAGAGAAAGAGGGTGGGGGCTCCATCAACCAGAAAATGAATTTTATGGTCTCAATAGTTGGAAGTTACTACTTTCTAAACTACAAAGAAGTAATTACCTTCACAAATGATGGTGCTATATTCTGTGCTTCTACTAATCTTTCAGAGGTAGACTGCAAACGCCGTGTCCTTGATTTCAACGTTTTGAAACCCCGAGACTGTATGAAAACTGAACAAAACAGTGCCTGTTACTTTGCAGCTGATCATTTACAGGAAAATGATCAAGTGTAAAGTCTAACTCATAACTGTTCATGCTAACTAGTATCTAAGTTCTAGAAACAGTTAATTCCGTTGACATTTCCATATGCTTTACATTTTTCCAACAACTTTGAACATTTTATTTCATATTGACAGGAGAAAAAGTAAAAAGAGGATTTATAATATAACATAGAAAACAAAGTAGTAATTTGTGACACTTTCCGAAAAACAAAAGCTAAATTATTGAAATTGATTAAACCTAAACAATTAACTTTGAACCTTCCATAGTTGTTTCTAGTACAAAAAAAAAAAAAAAAAACAAAAACAAATATTGAGTTCTTACATTTAATGTCTATTTCCCAAAGTAATCATTCTTAATAATTCTGTAACTACTCTTAAATGCCTGTACACACATATTATCTTTTACTTATTTGCTACGCTGGAGTTCACAATCTTCTAGTCTTTTTAATGCCAAGAGCACACACAAGGCTACACACATACTCTTCCTTCCAAGAAGTATTTGAAGTGGAGTAAGCTAGAATGTGCCTATAATCCCAGCACCCAGGAAGATAAGACAAGAAAACCATCAGCTCAAGAAGACCATGAAGCCCTTAGACTACATAGTGAGACATGGTGTCAAATAAAACATTCTAGAAATACAGTTTGTTCAACTCCATGGAAATATTTCCGAATACAACAGAGTACATTCAGTTTAATGGTCATTTATAATTTTTTAATTTACACTAAAGACTGTTTTGAGAGTGTTGTATTTTTGTTTGCTTTTTTGCTGCTGAGAATTGAAGTCATAGCTCAAGCACCCTAAACATGCTCACTACACTAAGCTCTAATTCCAGATCCCCAACCATTTCACTGCCAAACATAATACGACAATAAATTTTCATGCTTTTTAAACATATGAAGACTAAACTCCTAAAAGTGAAATTAAGTTTAAACTGTGACATAAAAAACTACTTTCTAAAAGGATTTTCTATGAAGATTTTTCTTATCGGGCATCAAGGTCGAATTTCAATACTGATTTTTTTCACCAACCATAAGCTAGTACTTGCAAATTGACTGAAATTCCCAGTACTCAGATATTCTTATATTTTAGCTCTACTGTCTGATAATCAACCTTCCAGAATTCCATAAATTCTTAACATAAATACCACCTGTCTTAACTACCCTTCTGTATTCAGCACTAGTCATTTCTTCAGAGGATTACTGGTCTTTGCTGAATTTGGTCCCTTCTTTTTCATGCTAAGTACTCTCCTCAAATGTGGAGAGTTCCAGTATCTAGTACTTTTCATTTTAAAAGGTCTTGCTGCCCAGCAGTGGTGGCGAATTCCTTTAATCCCAGTACTTGGGAGGCAGAGGCAGGTGGATCTCTGAGTTCGAGGCCAGCCTGGTCTACAGAGTGAGTTCCAGGACAGCCAGAGCTATACAGAGAAACCCTGTCTCAAAAAAACAAAAAACAGTCTTGATATATATATATATATATATCTCAGGTTGGTCCTGCTCTGTCTCTCAAGTACTGGGATTATAGCTGTGTATCATCATAGATGGCTCCCATTTCTATTTGTAAATAAGAATAGAGTGGGCAGTACTGAAAGCAAATGTTGGTGTTGGAGAGATGGCTCAGCAGTTAAGAGAACTGATTGCTCTTCCAGAGGTCCTGAGTTCAATTCCCAGTAACCACATGGTGGCTTACAACCATCTGTAATGGGATCTGATGCCCTCTTCTGGTATGTGTCTGAAGACAGCTTCAGAGTATTCATATAACTAAAAATAAATAAATCTTTAAAAAGAAAGAAAGGAAGAAAGGAAGAAAGGAAGGAAGAAAGGAAGAAAGGAAGAAAGGAAGAAAGGAAGGAAGGAAGGAAGGAAGGAAGGAAGGAAGGAAGGAAGAAAGAAAGAAAGAAAGAAAGAAAGAAAGAAAGAAAGAAAGAAAGAAAGAAAATGTTTCTTCAATACTAACAAAGCAATAATGTACTGAAACTACAAATCACGAATTATGTGAATGAAGACAAGTGTATATACAATTCAAAACCAAAGTAAGCTTTCTTTTCAATTTTGGAATTAAGGCCCAAACCAGAGCTCTCGAAAAATAGATTTCTCCAAATACATATACAAATGCAGTGCCTATAAGGAAAAGTATTTGTTGCTAACTGTAGCCTAAAAGTTAATTCCTATATTTGCTCTATGATTGGCCCATTCCTGGCAATCTTTCAAGTGTTTATTGCATCTACAATCCTGTACTAGTTAGCTTTTTATAAATGTGGCATAAACTAGGGTCATTCGGAAATAGACAACCTCAAATAAGGAAATGCCTCCGTAAGACTGGCCTGGAGGCAAGTCTTAATGACTAATGTGGGAGGGTCCTGCCCACAGGGATGCTAACCCCACTTGGCAAGTGATACCAAGTTGCATGGGACTTCTCCATGGCCTCAGCTTTAGTTCCTGCTTCTGTTCTGACTTCCTTCGTGATAGATTGTGATTAGGACCTGTGAGCCAAATAAACCATTTCCTCCCCAAGTTGCTTTTGGCCAGTGTTTCATAGCAGCAACAAAAGCCAAACTAGGGCAAATTCTAAAGCCCATTCTCACTGACTCCTAGTGTGGCATGTTCCCTAAGTTCTAGAAACAAAATCGTTCACATCATTTATGACACTCCTACCCCAGTGGTTCTCAACCTTCCAGTTGCTGAGACCCTTTAATACAGCTTCTCATGATGTGGTGACCCCATAAACATATATCCATTTCATTCAGTGTAATTCTGCTGTTATTAATTATAATGTACATATCTGATATGCAGGATATCTAATATTCAACTCAGGAAAGAATCCTTCAACCCCCAGGTTGAGAACTACTGTTCTATCCGAAACTGCAAGAAAGTAGCAAACAATGCTATCAATCTGGTATCACCTACTTTACAGCTTTATTTAAACTCCTCGTATTTCTGGGATGTTCATGAAAACATTCTAATGTTTTCCAGTGAGGGCAAGTAAACAAATATACTTAGTCAATTATCTTGAAGCAGATATAGTTGAGTTTCCCAGGTCTGATTTACCTTGGTACTTAGCACTCACACAGCTTGGCTTCTATTATTACTTTGTAGCTCAGAGATTATAAAGAGGACTAGACTAAGGGCTAAGCAACAAAGACTGCTCTTCCAGAGGACTTGGGTTCAATTCCAAATACCATATTGTGGCTCGCAAAGTTTTAAAAATTCTGAGACCCTCTTCTGGCCTCAGGGGAAATCAGGCACACACAGTACACAGACATACGTGCAGGTGGAACATACATACATATAAAGTAAGAAATACTTTTTTCCTCAGAAGTTTACAAAGAAAGCTAGGCACAGTGGTACATACTTGTAACCTCTAATACATAAGAGGCTGCGGAAGACTACAAGTTCCCAGCAGTCTAGCGTAGAGAAACCTCTACATCAAAAAATACAAAACTAACCAAATGAATAATCCCAAAACTTTAAGTTTACTTACTTTACAAGGAATAAGAACTTCAATTACCACCACTAGCAAAAACAAGTCTTACTAAATATAACTATGTTTTTCAAAATAAATACACTTGTTTGTACCTGGAAAATATTGAAGATCTGAACAAATGCTTCGAAGAGTTTTTGGATGTTGCCTGTACAAGCTAGAGGAACGTAATGTACTGAACATATCTAAGTGACCTGGAAGAAAGTTGCAAGGTTATTGCCTAGTTGTCAAGTGAAAAGCAAAAACACATAAAAGTTGTATAAAATAATTATAAATACTAGAAAAATTACAATACATGAGTTTCACATAGTATTTGTCCATAGTACAACTTTATTTTTAAAAAGACATCTCACACATTAACATAACTTCTTTATAGCTCACAGTTCCTCATTTCACTATCACTTATGGTGAAATTACTATTTCTCTGGCATATGATTATATCTATCCATGAAATTAAAATAAGCAGATATTTTTTAAAAAGCCTCTTTTATTACAAGGATAGAGTAATAAAGAGCTGTTATTGCTGAGGGACCATTTCCAAGCTCTAATGATGTTGTAGAACGGTGCAAACATAGCTTCTAATAAGACTTAAAATATCTAGAGTAAAGCCAGGTGTGTTGGTGAGTACCTTTAATGCCAAAGCTCTGGAGGTAGAAGCAGGTAAAACTCTGAGTTCAAGGCCAGTCCTGTCTACATAGTGAGTTCCAGGACAGCCAGGGCTTCATAAGGAGATCCTGTCTCAAAAACCAAAACCAAAACACAAACAAAAAGTATGTAGCATTGCAAAGCATGAAAAAGGTTCCTTCAACAGTCAGGCTTGCAATCTTACAGTATCACTGAACTATATACACTCTCAGTCCCAACTCCTCACTGATTACTATGTGTCTGCATGTCCAGTGAGACTTAAGGCATTTTTCAAAAAATTCCCAGGTGTCCAACTAAAACACTCATTCCTAATATTTCTGCATGCCCAAGTGAAGCAAGTGCCTGACAGTATAAAGAATCTTAAATTTTGAAAATGCAGATTAGAAAAACACAAGAATAAAAGTATTTAAACATTAAAATAAAAATGTGTCCTTTTGAAGATTTACCCTGGGCCAAACTCTTTGGATGTCTATGTTCTAGTCTGAGCACTGAAACCTTAATTACACTTTTTTTCTCACTCTTTCATTTTTCTAATCTTTTATTCTTGGACTCCTACAGTTTAAGCTGATTTTTACAACATGATCTTCCATCAATATGAAGAAGGTATTTTGATATTTTTAAGAAGGCTTTAAGTTAGGCAGAGAGAGGCAGATCTCTGAGTTCAAGGCCAATGTGGTCTACAGAGTGAGTTCTGGACAGCCAGGACTACACAGGCATAACCTGTTTTGAAAAACAAAGGTTCTACTACTACCTAGTTTAGTGACATTTAAAAAAAAAAAAAAAATCACATGTGGCCCAGGTCTAAATATAACCCCAGGTATTGAGAAGGATGAGACAAGAAGACCATAATTTCAAGACTTGCTAGGGCTACAGAATGAACATGGCCTGTGTGGGTCATTTGCCAAAAATCTGGCAAAAGAAAAAAAAAAAAGAAAAAAGAAAAAAAGAATGTAACTCACTAGTAGAGTACTTCCCTAGCACAAGTGAGGTTAAGGATTCAATCCATGGAGTGGACGCAGCTCAGTGGAACAAGGCTTGCAAAGCGAGAGCAAACTCTGATGGCAATATTACAAGAAGCAAAGGAACACAGATAAATTCTCTGTACTTTATTATTTTTCTATAAATCTAAATTATAGCAGTAAGAAAAGTTATACATTTAAAAAGAAACTCAAAAAATGAACTGGCCCATAGTAAATGCTAATACACTACACCTATTATATCACTATTTTAATTAGAAATGACAATAACTAACATACCATATTTATTTTCAAAAAAGGACTGTGCCGAAATATGAGACGTATGCCAACAGGAAGAAACTCTTTTGTCTTTATAAAATCCAGGAAGTAAATTTTCTACCATTTTATCAATCTGTCCAATTTTCAATTCAGATAATCCAAGGTCCCTTAAATTAAGCACAGGCTAAAAAAGACAAGTCAGTTAAATTAACATTAATCAAACATTTAAAGAATACTTATCAAAAACGGTGAGGATTTCTTTAAATATAAGCATGTATTGATTTTTTTTTTTAATTCTTAAAAATAAGTTAATACAAACAGTACAATGGTTCCAGTTTTACTAAGGTTAGTCATGACATTTGACTACCCCAACCCCACAAAAAAAAAAAAATTCCCTAATAATGCCCTTAAATAAATGACATCACTGAAACCAAAAGAACCAGTTAAGCATTCTGAGTCATAATGAAGTGAAAGGCTTTACAAAGTTTTCCTACTCTTCATATAAAGCACTGTGATATGGTTCCAACCTAACAACCATCTATCACTCATAAGAATAATTATTTGCTGGATGGAGTACAGTGAAACAGACTATGTTGCGACAGATCATATTGATAGAACTTCCATTGTAATATAATTGTTCTTTCATTATTGTTATTAATCTTATTAACTTATAAATTCAACTTTATAGTATTTTCAGTAGTGAGGCTTTCTTGAACTGTATGATTGGAAAGTAGGATTATCAAAAGAAAAGCAATGGAGCACCTACAGTAAGGAGCAAGAGGAATTGGGCAAATAGGGTAAAATAAAGTACAAATATGACAAGACAAACTTTCCATGTAGTCAAAATACGTGTTATCATGCCAGGCATGGTGGGGTACACATGCAATCCTAGCAGAAGGTCTCGGAGTTCAACTCCTACCCATGACGACCATAACCACCTCAAGCGAGCTTCTTTCCTATTTTTCCTCTATTGTCTTCTGCCATAGGTCCTGATATCAAAACTAAGAACATCCAGTATTTACAGGTTAAAAGTTTTGAAAAACTTCACACTTTTTTCTTCAATAAAAAGTACACTCAGGAGGCAGAGGCAGGCAGATCTCTGAGTTCAAGGTCAGCCTGGTCTACAGAGTGAGTTCCAGGACAGTCAAGGATACACAGAGAAACATTATCTTGAAGAAAGAAAGAAAGAAAGAAAGAAAGAAAGAAAGAAAGAAAGAAAGAAAGAAAGAAAGAAAGAAAGAAAGAAAGAAAGAAAGAAAAGAACGAATATTCTGCACTTTTAACTATCTTATTAATAAAATTTGTAAATAGAAAAGGTTCTTAGTATGAATGACTTGCTGAATCCTTGCACACTGTTCATCAGTGACTTCATGATTATAAAAATACTGAAAGTGTAGTTTCCTGGCTTATAGATCTTACTTTCAAGTACTTATACTCTATTATTTTTGTTGTTTTGTTTTTGAATTGATTGATTGAGATAGAGTGCAGGCTGAGACTCCAGCCATGTCATCACCCCCATTTAATCTATCATTAAGGCAGTAGAAAATTATGGTATTACTGTGCTGCTGACTTCCTTAAGACTTAGGTAATGACTGTCACTATCCTGAGAGTTCTCAGCCCCACTCTTCCCCCAAGGAGCAATTGGCAACTGATGATTGCAACTGACCTATCATTTCCCTAAGGGATATAGCCACTAGTACATTAACCATGCTCCAGAAGTATCCCATTACTCATACAAGATACCCTAGTTAAACTCAGTGGGACACTAACAACCAAGCATGCCAAACCACATACCAACAAAGACATGAAAATGGGGGATGTGGGAGTGGTGGGCACTTTTTAGAAGAATTCAGAGGAAGTGAGACAAAACATTATATAGAGCTATGAAAATGTCAATTTTTAAATTTTATTTTTAAAAGGAAGAAAGGGGGCTAGAAAAAATGCTCAATAGGTAAGAGCACTTTTTCTGTTGTTACAAAGGACCAGGATTCAGTTCTAATACCACATGGTAGCTTAAAATCATCTGCTAACTCTAGTTCCGGGGGATCTGACACCCTAATTTAACCTCCATGGGCATCAGAATGTTCCACAAATAAGCAAACATCTATACAAAAAAAAATGAATAAGGTGAGATGGCTCAGTGGGTAAGAGTACCCGACTGCTCTTCCAAAGGTACAGAGTTCAAATCCCAGCAACCACATGGTGGCTCATAACCATCCGTAACATGATCTGACTTCCTCTTCTGGAGTGTCTGAAGATAGCTACAGTGTACTTACATATAATAAATAAATAAAAATCTCTTTAAAAAAATGAATAAATAAAAGTAACTAAAAAAAATTAATACTTTTTATAAAAAAAATTGGTATCAACAAGGAATATGAGAAGTACATAGCAAATATGTCATGTTTTAAAACGATAACCAAATAAATGAATACTCTTAATATATACAGCAAACAACAAAAGCCAGAATTAGCTGCCTTAATTACAAAGATAAGCTGAAAGCAGAAGCATTGGTATAAATGCTTAAATGAAAATATCTGACCAAATATATGATTAAAGTTCACCATACCAAAAGGCTTTCTCATATAGTTCAGATTCAGCTTAACTATTACCTCACTACTGGGAGCTTCATGCTCAGGAACTGTATCTCGATGCTGTTTTAGAGAAACAGATGTACTGACAGAAACAGATACATTTTTTGGTGAATGGAAGGCATTGATGAGATGACTGAGAGGAATTGTAACCTAGGAAAAAAACAAGTTCAAATTAAGCAGTCTAATTAAAAAAATAAAATAACAGAAACAATCTCTTATTTTCTAGTCAGAATTTAGACCTGTTAATAGTTAAAAATACACCAGATGTCAAAATTATGGCTAGGCTGGGATACAGCTCCATGCTAGCACCCCTCATCAGTGTAAATGATGATCTCTGAGCTCCAGCACCACATACACAAAACAAGCACATACACATACAGAGATCAGCATAAACATAAACACACATACATACACATGCAAAAAAATTGTCCATATTCATTTACTGCTGACAGGAAGAAAATTGGTTTGTTCTTTCATGACACTATCCTGGATATGTTAGAATCCAGGCATGGTGGTACACACTTTTTATCACAGCAATGCGGAGGAAGACAAGGCAGATCTCTGAATTCAATGCTAGCTTGGTCTATATAAAGTTCAAGGCCAGTCAGGAGGACTACACACTGACTGTCACAAAATTAATTAATTTGAAATACATATACTTTCATTCTCTAAAGTCTACTTTCTAGGAATTTATTCTAAGGACGTAATTTGACAAATGATGCACACCAATAAGACAATTTTTTTCCACATAAATTCAAAACAAATGGGAAAAAGCTGGAGAAAACAACTATTAGGGAAGGGGCAAAATAAAAGGCACGTCCACAGAAAGGCTTCACAAACATTAAAAGCAAAAGTTCACACCAAGAATTTTCTGATTGTTGAACTTCCCCATTGCCACCATCTTGCTCTAAACCCCACTACCTAATCTGTTTCTGCCCTTGCCCAGCTGTAACACACTACCAGCAAGAGATAAAAGTAATCATCATGGAAGTCGGCTAGATTATGCTTCTGCTTAAAATCTAACACTTGTAGAACATGTAAATCTTCTACAGTTTGGTTTTTATATTACCTCACTTCAAAACATGCCCTTTCATTCCCTGTGTGTTACAAATGGCTCAAAGAACACTTGAAAACCCTTTACTTACATTTACCAGTCATAAGAACATATGAAAAGAAGTACATAGGGCAAGGCCTGGAAAGAACACCCAGTGGAGGACACCCTCTATGGAGTTACAATGTAAAACCCTTCTTTCTGCACAGGAACTCACCATCCAGCAGCTCAGACAACTACTGCCTCCAAGAGTGGGAATTACAGGATGATGAAATTATCTGGTCTGACTAGTCCTATTCCAGGACTATTTGCAGATTCAAGTTACATTAGGACAAACACAAATGTAATCCATGGAGTTTATGAAATCATAAGCTTCATAACTCAAGAAATTTTAAGAATATAACAGAAGCTTAGTACGAGGAAGACTACAAAAATTAAGAATTTTTGTCATACCATATTATCCAACTAAAAGATAAACTCCTTATGGCAAGAATTTTTTTCTTCTTTAGTATTCTATGTTGCAACCCATGACAAGTGTGAATAGAGAATGCTAAATAGGCATTTTTGTTAAGTGAATAAAATAATGGGCTCTGATTATAAACCAAGTCTAATAATTTAACTAATTCAACCCGACACTAAAATTAGCCAGTGTTATACTTCTTGCTGTGAAGGCAGAGTCCCTTTAAAATTTATGCTTAATTCAGTTTCCATTATAACAGCAGTAAGAGGTGGAGGGTGATTAGCTAGGAAGGGTAGCACAGAACTATAAACTGCTCCATGCTACACAGGGTTGTACAAAACCCACAAGAAGCAAGTATTTAAGCCATGGAAGTCCAGTCCTTTCGCCACCAGAGTGGGTTTCCCCCTTGTTCTTTTGCTCTTCTACCATATTATGTTGTCTACCTCATGATAGTATACTATCATCATGCCTTCTTCATATAAATTAATATTATATTCAATAGTCTCTATTAGACATTTTTAATTACTAAAACTTCCCCAGACACTGTCATCCTAAAAAACAGCATTTTCTTGTATCAAGCTGACCAACACAGAAATATCACTTTCCACCATCTCTCCTATTTAAACTGAGGGAAATTCTATTACTTCTTTTCTTTTCTACTTTAATTTTTCTGAGATAGGTTGGCCGCCAAATCCTAATCCTCTTGTCCCTCTCACCAAGTCTGGAATTAGAGGTGCCACACTAGACAAAGCAATGTCTTTTCCATAATTACTGAATGCCTTTCCTACATCAGAGCAACAGCATCCTTAAATCTAGAACACTTACACTTTTGCCCTCTCATATTCTCCACACAAGAAGCCAGAGCAAGCCTCCAAATGAAAACCTGGTCACGGAAATAAAATGAATCGAATCTGTAACTGCCTCAAGGCTCCTCTCCAACCTCATCTCTGACACTGCTCCCTTTAACCACTCTGTTCTTGACACATGGGCCTGACTTTTGTTCCTCACAGGATTTTTTATTTATATTTTTCTGTCTGCCTGAAATTTCCGTTTATTGTTCATCTTTATTTCCAGTGACTAGGAGAAGTCCACATTTGCTTTGTTCGCTTGCTGCCTAAGTAGCAATGCCTTTCTCCATTAGTCCGCCAATACCATAAGAACTCAAAAAAAAAAAGGGCAGGTAGTAAGATTTAAAGAACATTTGGGGGGGGGGTGGTCTTTTGAGACAAGTCTCCAAGTCTCACTATGTAACATCTCTAGACTCTCTGCCTGCCTCTGCATCCCAAGGAATAATCATATTCTCAAGACAAGTTGATGGTGCATCTGGTATGATGGTGGTGGGAGCCATGATCCCAACACTTCGGAGGCCAGCCTGGACATAGTGATGACTAGGTCAGCAAAGATAGACAATGAAAACTTGCCTCAAAGAATAAAATATAATTAATTAATTAATTAAACATTATCACCCTCCCCCCAAAAGAAAACAAATTTTAATGAAACAAGGAAAAAATTAACATAATTTGGGTCCTGATTTAAAAAAAGTATTTAAAATTTAATTGCAAGAACCTAATGATTTAAAAATGTGCACAAGTTAATTATGCCCAGAAAGAAATTGTGATGTTATTCAAATTATTAGAGTATGTTTGAACTAAATTCAGCTTGAAAGGAAAAACGGGTAATCAGAAATGGATGGAAAGAACACTGTCTTCTTTACCTTTCTCGCAGATTTCACAAATCCCCATCTCAGACTGTCCAACCCTAAACAATCCCTTCTCAACAGAAATTCTGTGCAAGCCATTGGATAAGCTATGTGATGTCCACCACGGTTAGTGTCAGGTCGTCTCAGCATTGTCCCCCGATCTACTTTTCAGCCTGCGACTCAAACTGGGTTCGTCGCTTCCCTCACTAATTTGCTTCAGAAACAGCGATTCTACTACAGCATTAGCAAAAAAAAGTCGCAAAAGGGACGCAAAAAAACGCCTGAATGCTGGGCTCACCTGAGGCTGCACAGTGCTCGACAGGGAGAACATCTCCGGGCCCTCGAGACCTTACCCGCCAGCCGGAACTGCTTCCTAGCTTCAGCTCAGAGGAAAGGGGCTGAGCCCTTTTATTTTCTCTTTATTTCTTTCTGCTTTTCTCCCAGTTTCTCCCTTACTCCTCCCAGAAAAGAAAAAATGGCTTCCCCACCCGACAGCTGCTACGACGACATCTGCCCCGGAAGACCATAGGTACCGAAACAGTGCTTCCGGAGCAAGCCTCCACGTTCACCCCGCCCCAACCCGTCAGCGCCTCGCCTCTTCCGGGTACTGTTTTCACTTTGGGGTTGTTTTTCGAGGTCCCCACCAACACCACCACAATAAATTGGATCTTCTTCTAGTCGCTCCTAGTCTGTTTCTGGATTCAGTACGCGGTCACACGCGCTTAGCGCTCACCCAGGTTCTCCACATTCTGTGACTTCGCTAGCTTCCACACATCATCCCTAGCCATTGCTTAACAGTCGGCCTGGCTTCTAGCTCACGCGGAGGGAGGGAGAACTGCAGATCTTGACTGAGACTCGGAAGGAGCCCACCAGACTAGATCTGCATTAAAGTCTTAGTGCCTTGCTCGTTAGCCAGTGAATGCACTGCCTCGTCACAAAAAGCCACTGTCTCCGCGGCTGAGCCCCGCCCAGCGCTCCTTCCGGCAGCGCCGCCGGCTCCGCCCAGCGCCCCTCAGACTCCGCCCAACAGTGCCGCCGGCCCCCACCCGGCGATGCCTCCTTAAAGGGAGCCGGCAGAGCGCAGACGCGCGGTGACGTCACGGGAGGCGTTGGGCTTGGGCGAAACCTTTTTGAATCTATCTGGCGGGAGTTGCTGCTGCAGTGCGAGCTGTACAGCCATGGAGTCCGCCTCGGGAAGTGAGGAGAATGAAGGAGGTGCGGCGATAGAGGAGTGCGTGAGTAGGATCCCGGTACCAAGACCACCCTCCATTGAGGAGTTCACCATAGTGAAGCCCATTAGCCGTGGTGCATTCGGGAAAGTGTACCTGGGACAGAAAGGCGGCAAGTTGTACGCAGTGAAGGTAGGCAGTCAGAAGCGTGAAGGTCTTAAATGGTCCTCCCTTGCGGACCTCCCCTTTGCGTTGTTGAACAAATTCTGGGGCTGCTGGACCACTAGCCTGGAATGCCCGGCTTACAGAAGTCTGCACAGTCCTGCTTGTTGACTGTTGGCGTTTGGGCAGACTGCAGTGAGCAGGTGTCTGTCCTTCCCTTGCCCTGCCCTTCTCTGTATCCTGAGAATCATTAACCCAGTGAAAATAGCAAAACTTACCCAACTGTGTCCTGGCCATTGTTAACAAATGAGAAAACTGCGACTGAAGGCAGAGGCGTGAAGCCACAGCCATGATTCGTGAGTCATGTTTCAAATCAAAAGGCCTTAAGTATTTGTTGGTTATGTTTTCCTTGTTTGACATACATAATAGCCGAAATCTTGCTATCACAAACAGGATTGGTTTGTAGACAGTTCATATCCCTCTCTTACCAAAAAGAAGCTGCATTATATTCGAATTTTCTGTGACAAAATTTATATTGTGAAAGTTTTTAATTGTGTTATTTAATGTATCACCTGGATTTCGAGTTTATTTTGCTTTTTTACTAATTTGAGCTTCACCTGGATTAAGTTTGATACTTTGATTACGTTTGTAATAGTCACTTTCCAATGATGTTTTAATTCCAACTCTTTGATAATAGTTTATTAAGCAGGAGCAAGTGATGTAAAACCAAAATTTTTGCTTCTCAAGATTTCCATAGTGATATGTAAGCTGTAAGTTCATTTATAGAGCAAGTAGAAAGAAGTGTGTCCTAAATCAAGCGTTTCTTATCTACGTGTGATCGGAAAAACAGTCAGTGTTCGCTTAAAATTGTTCTAGCCACCCTTGCTTCTCATTACTACTTTGTAGTAATGAGTAAACATGACAAAGGAGGCTACTGACTGGTTCAGATTCCTGGTACCCAGTGCTTGGAGAATAGCACACAGTTAAGATAAGCAGCCCCCTATACTACATAGAGTTCATGATTCTTTACATGATGTCAAAGCAGTTTTTTTCATCTTAAAATTCGTAACATCTTGTGAATAAGAAAAGTGTTATTAAAATCTAGTTGTCAGTCAAGCAGTTGAAGCTTTCATAGTTCAGATGTCATAATGTTCACTAGAGATCCTCAACCAGTATATAAAATATGCTGCTCACTGTAAATCTAGTGGCTAACCTCTAGGATACTCCCACCACTGTATTTTACTTCTTTGCCATCAGTAAGCATAGTGTCTCATCAGGGCAAGAAAATCAACATATATCAAATTGATCTAAATGTAAAAGCAAATGAAAAATGCATGTTTTTTTTTTTTTTTTGTCCCTGTCAAACATGTATATTCTTACTTATAGAGACCAATAGTCACTTCTGGTGACTGAGGCAGAGGATTTGATTCATCCCTAAGTAGCAGAATCTGTAAAAATCAAACGTATGCATTTGGGTTTGGAACGTGCTTATGTACTTCTACTTGAATAAAGGTGTGTTCAGCGCTCTTAAAAAAAAAAAAAAGATAAGCAGCCCCGTCACCTGACTACCTAAATGACCCTCCTGCTTTGCTTCTTTCCCTTTAAGAGTACCAATGTCATCTCTACCCTTCAGGCTAGCAACTTGAGTTGCTCTTATATATAAGAGTTCATCTATGCACCACATACCCTTTGACTGATCCTGTTGTTCCTCTGGAAAAACATTCTTTTGTTTGTTTTTGTTTTGTTTTGCTTTTTTCATTCACAGGTGAATTTCTCCCCACTTATTTGTTCAGTGATGATTTTTGTAAATTAAATAGTATTGAAAACCAGTTTTTAAGGAATAGTTCCATAGCCCAAAAAATGACCTTTTTGCCTACTCACAGTACCTCTTCCCTTAATATGTCAGGGGGTAACTACTAACCCTCTGTCTCTCTCTTTGACAGTCCCAAATAGCCTCAGACATATGATGGAGCTGAGCATGACTAGCCTTAAATTACTGATAAGTATAGCTCCATTCCCTAAGTGAAGAGATTACAGGCATGTACCAACATGCCCTATGTACCAACTCACCTTCTATTTCTACAAGATTACCTTTTCTGGATATTTCAAATAAATGGAATCATACAGTGTATGGTCTTTAGTGTCTTCTTCTTCTTCTTCTTCTTCTTCTCCTTCTCCTTCTCTTCCTCTTTTTCTTCCTCTTCCTCCTCCTCTTCCTTTTCCCTTTGCCTGGTGGTTTGAGGCTCATCAGGCCTTAATTTCTATACTTAGTTGGTTGAAGTAGTTTCCAAACTAGAATCATTAACTTTACTTTTAACCTATTCTTTAGGTTGCAGTTTGCAGGCCAAAATCCAGAGTCCTTAAAAAGTCAGTCATATTCCCAATTTTTGACCCTTGATCTCTACTTTTATCTTCCACATAACCTATGTTAAAGCAACATCCAGGCAGCTAACTGGTCCCTCAAAGCCATGACTTATTTTCACACCTCAGGACTTAAGTTTATTCTGGTTCCTTCTTAACTGCTTTTATTCCACCTTTCTCTGCTTTTCAGCCATTGTTTTGTTTTGAGGTTTACTTAATTCCCTGGAAACCTCTGATTTTCCAGACTCAACTCACTGAAATTGTTACTTTGTATGTTGCTGAAATATTTGCTTTTCCTTCTCTAACACCTCAAGCAATCATTTATTGTTGTTATGAAAACACCAGTTAATCTCTCCTGTAAATATTTTGGGTACCTTGGCACCACCTAATAAGCTTCATAGAGCTTCTGCCAGTGAGATAACAGGTAGAATCATGTTGTTGGCTTGATTTGTTAATCTCTCTTCATTGCTGGGAAAGAGAGACCTAGGGCCTTGCCGCTATTAGATTAGTGATCTATGGCTGATCTACATCCCTAGTCTTTCCCTTGGTTTTTTTGTTTTTGTTTTTGTTTTTGTTTTTTTTAAGGAAAGGAGGTAAAGCTAAAATGTGTCATGTATTTATCATTTTATTAAATAATGAGTGTCTTTCTTATAGTAGTAATAAGCATTCCAGCATATTTTATTGGTTCTTTATGAGTTTCTCCTCATGCATGCCAACCCCATATTCCTCTCCCCATCCCTTTATACCCACCTCCCATCATTGCACCAACCCTCCAAAAGAAAACAAACAAAAGAAACAAAATCTCATTGTGGAAGCTGTAGTGTGTGTGTCCCACAGTACACCCTTTTTCCATACTTCTTGCAAATGTTCATTTCAAGGCCTCTGGCTTCTGCTACACTAACAATATTGGATCTTCACCAGAACCCCTCTTGGATATCCTGTTGTTGCCCTGTGTCATGGAAATCCTGCAGCTTTGAATCTGTAAGACCAGCCCCTTCATATGCTACAGCAGTTCATAGGTGGTTTAGATGTTGGGGTGAGACAACTCAAAATCCAGATTTGGGTGGTAGCTTAGCTGGTTAGCCCAGCAGCTCTCCAACACCCACACCACCAGGACAGACTCTCCAGCACTGCCCCAAGTATTAGATAGCTCAACTACTGCCCAGACTGGCAAGAGAATAGAGCCACCTCTCTCATTCTCATGCCCTCTGAGCTGGCTCACCCTTCCCACAGCACCAGGGCCAGCTCTGTTGTGCTACCCAGGGCTCTCATGGCCTTGGGACCAGCTCTACTGTTTGTTGTAGGTGGCAAGAGGTGAGGGGAAGAATTGCAGTATTTTTTTTTTAAATATATTTTCGCTAATTCTTTGAGAATTATTTAATCCCAGTGTTACTATGTCATTTAATGCTCCAATTTTAGCATATAGTTTTGTTTCTTAGCTAGTTTACCTTGAAACTTAAAAGGTGTAATTTGGCCGGATAGGATGGCACACACCTATACTCCCAACACTTGTGAGGTGAATGTGGTAGAATTGAGAGTTCAAGGGCAGCCTCAGCTGTTTATTAAATCCAAAGCCAGCCTTAGATACATAAGGATGGTGATATAGTTCAGATATTTCTGTAAAGCAGAATTTAATTTGTGGTTTTTTTGTTTTTTTTTTAAGATTAAAATCTTATTCTGTGGTCCAGACTTGCCTCAGCCTCCCAAATACTGATATTACAGTCTTCTGCCAGAATGACCAGTTCTCATCATTCATGAAATAAACAGATTTCTAACCTTAAAAATGGGGTAGATTTCTTTATGTATTAGCATTTTGGCTGACTATATATATATATATATATATATATATATATATATATATATATATATATATATATATATATATATATATATATGCACCATGTGTATATCTAGTACACAAGGAGGCTCTAAGAGGATGTTGGATTCCCTGGAACTAGAGTTACAAATGGTTGTGAGACACTATAGGGTGCAGGGAACTAAATTCAGGTCCTCTATAAGAGCAAGTTATTTTAAGCATTCAGCAGTCTGAATCCAGCCCCCAACATTTTTACTTTATTCCCATCTATCAAAGAGTGACAATATATATGTGAGTGTGTGTCACATGTGTGGAGGTCAAAGTGTTCTAGATTTCTTGGATCAGGAGTCACAGGCAGATGTTAGCCTCCTAATGTGGGTGCTGAGAAGAAGAACTTGGATCTTCTGGCAGAGTAATACATACTCTTAACTACTGAACCATCTTTCCAGCCCCTGACATTTTTACTCTGTTCCTAAGAATGAGAAGCTAAAATATATGTGTATGTTTACATGTAAACATGTATTGATATTTACTTAACTATCTAGTTATTGGGTGGGCTTATTAGGAACATTATCTTTTGACTTTGTTACAATAAAATTTTCATACAAACATACAGATCAGTCAGGCGTTAATTCATTTTCTTTCTGAAGTACATGGTACTTTGCCAAATTCCAACACAAACAGTGCTTTCTTGAAAACGTTTTTTAACTTGTTTCACCATCTGAAATATTTTTCTGGCAGTTTCCTGATGTCAGTCAGATCTAAATGACATCTGTATATTTTCTTTCTTAGGGTTTTTATGATGTCGACTTTGAAACTTCTGGACATTTTTTAATGAGAGTAAATGTGTCTCTTGTCATGTTATCTATCATAGGTTGTCAAAAAGGCAGATATGATCAATAAAAATATGACTCATCAGGTACAAGCTGAGAGAGATGCCCTGGCACTAAGCAAAAGCCCTTTTGTTGTGCATCTGTATTACTCACTGCAGTCAGCAAGCAACATCTACTTGGTGAGTGAACAGCTTTGTACTCTCTTGACTCAATAGTCACTGAACCCAGTGATCTAGAGCATAGTATGTGTGTTAAGCATATTTGCATATGAATTCCTACTTTGGTGCTTAATGATCTTGACCTACTTACATGTTGTTTAAATGAGAAAAAGAGCAAATAGGTTGTGGTTATACATATAGAGAGGGGAGGGGGCAGGAGATCCATTTTTAAGGAATCTGACCATTAACTGTTAGTAGGTGGCAAATCCAAACTACAAGGTAGACAGATTGTTGTTACTCTAGAGACTGATGAAGGATTAATGCTGCCATTTCTGCAAGCCATCTGAGGGCAGACTTCCCTTTACTTTGAGGATTTTAATCTTTTCTCCTGTTAACAACCTTCAACTGATTGTTTGCGATCTATTGACATTTTGGAGAATAATGTGCTTTATCAAAGCCTACTAATTTAAAGTATACCTCATCTAAATACTTTAGGCAAATTATAAAAATGATACTTGTTCTAAGAATTTGCCTGGTACCTGATGATTTATTCCATTCCAATCTTTAATAAACCTTCAAGTATATTTAGACTGGTGTTAATATGGTATAAAGATCTAATAAGATAGAAATTTTGGAAAGGAAGAAGGTTTTGTAGCATAGTGCTGAGCACTTTTTTACTACACCAAGATGAATTTACAAGGCAATTTTATTTTCTTGTTATTTTTTAACAAGCCACAGTTCAGATGAATGGTGAATAGAATCATACAGTAAGCCCTGTCTGTTTTCTCTGAAGGCAGCAGACAACATAGAATCCTTTTGACAACATGGAATTCCAGTATTTGGTCATGAATTTGACCATTCCTTTGGTGATTATATTGTTAATGAAACTGTTTCAGGTCTTTGTCTGGTTCTGTTTTCTCTAGTCAGGTGAATTTCAGTGCTAGGTGGTAATGAACTTCAATGCTGAAGATGACACCTGTTGATTCTAGGGAAGTAATTTTGGTGTGAGGGTGCAAGTTTGGGTATTCACCTCCAAAGCAAAGTTAAAAGCTGTGCAAGATGGCACAGATCTATAATATCAGCACTTAGAAGGCAGAAGAAGGAAGATGGCAAGTTCTAGGCCAGCTGGTGCTATATAGAAGACCCTACCTAGAGACGGGGGGGGGGGGGGTGTTAGGGAGGGCACCTTCAAAAAATGTCTAGATTAGAAAACTCAAATAGCACTCTGTTCTTTAGGGTGATACATTATAGAAAATGAATATGAAATATAAGAGAAATTGATTTTCCATCTTGTAAGCCAGTGTTTACAAACCACTGTGACCCATGACCAAGCTAAGAAGATTTGTAATCCTTTTTCGTTTTTGTTTGTTTGTTTTTTAAGCTTTGGGTTTAGTCTCCAGCACCAAATAAACTTGGTATGGTAGTATACACATTTAATCCCAGCACTGAGGAGGTGGAGGCTAGAAGGTTAGGAGTTACAGGTTATCCTTAGCTACAAAAGAAGTTTGAGGCTACCCTGAAGACAGAAGACCTTGCTTTTAAAAATGTACAGGAGTGGGGGGAAAATGTTAAAGACTACTGTTTGAAGTTGGGATGGCTCAGTGGATAAGAGTTCCTGCTGCATACCCATGAGGACCTACAAATGTGATCATAAACAACCTGGTAATACCAGTGTTATCGGGTCACAAAGACACAAGATTGCTAAAGTTTGCTGCTCCAGATTCGGTAAGAGAGACCTTCTCACAGAGAATAAAGACAGTGATCCAATAGTATTTCTAACGTCCTCTGGCCCCTAAGCACATACCACACAATACCAAGAGAAGACTTCTGATACATGAAAATTACAGTGAACTTGGAGTTTTAGTCAGGAGGTAAGGTTTTATTAGAACCTAATAACATTCTTTTGTTTATGTCATCATCGTCTTTGGCAGTGTCAGAGTGGCTGAGTGAAATAGTTGCATTAGAATCCCACAAAGCTTAAAGTTTATTATCTGGCTCTTCACAGAATAAAAGGTAATATCCTTGAATGCTATGTCCAAAGAAGGTAGAAGTTGTTACCAGCCTGGACCAGACGTTTCTAGGTTGTTGGCATCTTGCTCCAGAAATAGCCAAGTAACAAGTTTTACTCAAAGGCACAGTGAATGGGCAGTTCAACAGGAATAGCAGACTGAGAAATCTACTCCAAAGCACTTCGGTACTGCCTGGGTCTTCCAGGAGGAAGAGGAGTTGACTGATCGGAGAGGGACTTGGGGAATCTTCTGTTTGATTGATAAGCTTGGGTAAACTATTGTCCACTCTGCATGTCATTTCCTATGATGCATCTGATTTTAATTACATATATACCCAGTTATGCGTAGGCATATGGTCATAAATAGAGCTTGTCCCTTGACAGTTCATGTTTAGAATGTGGATCAACTAGTCGGCACTAGTGCAGACTGAAAAAGCCCACCACCTCTGCTTTCAGGATATGTTTCGAGATGTGTTTGACCACAGAGAGTTAAGGTCTGCTAGGGAGGATGGGTCAGGGTGACCCAACTGCTTTGTTTGGAAAGGGGATATACTTGCAGCTGAATGCAGATGGGGCTGGAGCCAGACATGATCCTGGGTTGGTAAGCTATCTTTCTGCTTGTCTGCCTCTGCTTAATCCTTTAATTCTTCTTGAGGTCTCCAAATGCTTTTACAGCACCCTATTTTGCTTGTTTGTATGTCAAAATCATGACTGTGACTGATTTAACTTCTTGGTATCCAGTAGCTTCAGTCCCTATTACAACAGTAAGTGAGTTACCATTTAACATGGAGCTTTTTGTTTTTACGCTAGAATTACTATAATAATTAGACAGCTATAATATTTCCTTTGTTGTTTTTGGCTGTTTATATGTGGGACTGGGGCTCAAACCGCGGGCCATACACATGCTAGGGAAGAATCCTGCCACAGAGCTATATCCCCAGTTCTATTTCATTCATTCTAGACATTTAATAATAGACAGTGTCTTACCTATCACATCTAACTTCATTATTGGTTTAGATTCTTAGATCTTGGTGCTATAAATGTGGTCCATAAACAAACAATGTCAACACTATCTAGGGCTTTATTAGAGATCCAGAGGCCTAAAGATATAGCTCAGTGGTAGTGTGCTTGTCTAATGTCCACTAGAGCCTGGGATCAATCAGTCTCCAGGTTTGGGGGGATGGAGAGCAACTCAAAAAGACTTAGAGTCCTCTCTGAGTGTCTGCTGGTAGCCATCACTGAAAGGGGAGCATCACTTTGATACTTCTACACGATATTCATAACTTGGAATCATGAGGAACTAACCGAAAACCTCAAATTAAAAAGCTTCTCCCTGTAAATAAACCTGTTTTCTTCAACATTTTATTGTGAACTATGCACATATACAAACACTGGACATAGGCTCCAGATTAGAGAAATGGAGAAATGTAGCAAAAAAAACTTGTTTTGTGGTCTTGTAACTGGGGAGTGGGAGGAAAGCTATAAAAAGCAATATTGAGATGGTCATAGAAATCTAAATATATACTACATATTAGGGTCTTATTGCTCTGTACTTGCAGAAGGCTGCCTTATTCAGCAATTCAGGTTAAGTTTAATGGCAAATCAGGCGTCACAGGACAAGCCCACAGTCTCAGCACTTGAGAGGTAAAGGCAAGAGGATTGCAAGTCCTAGGCCAGCCCAGGGGTACAGCAGAATACCCTGTCTTGAAACAAAACAAAAATATATTAACTTTTATTATCAAATTAGTCAGCAAAAATAGAACACTAGTCAGGTGTGTGTGCAGCACACACAGGTGTGACTGCAGCAATAAAAAAGCCAAGGCAAGAGGGACTGTGGAACCCAGGAGTTCAAGACTAGCCTGAACAGCATATTTATTAGAGTGTAGACATTAATATGTGTCTTAGGGTTTGTAGTGCTGTTATAAAACACCATAACCAAAAGCAACTGGGGGAAGGAAAGGGTTTGGGGGCTTACATGTCCTAAGTTACATATCACTGAAGAAAGCTGGAACCTGGAGATAGAAGCTGATGGGAGGGCATGGAGGGGATCTGCTTACTGGCTTGCTCCTTGGGGCTTGCTCATCTTGCTTTCTTATAGAACCCAGGATTTCCAGCCCAGGGATGGCAGTACCTACAACGTGCTGGGCCCTCCCCCATCAGTCACTAAGAAAATACCCTATAGGCTTATTGGGGCATTTTCTCAAATGAGGTTACTTCCTCTCAGATAACTAGCTTATGTCAAGTTGACATAAAAACTAGCCAGGACAATTCATAATATTAACATTAAATAGGTGAGTGGAGTGCCGGGCCTGGTGGCGCAGGCCTTTAATCCCAGCACTCGGGAGGCAGAGGCAGGCGGATTTCTGAGTTCGAGGCCAGCCTGGTCTACCAAGTGAGTTCCAGGACAGTCAGGGCTATACAGAGAAACCCTGTCTCGGAAAAAAAAAAAAAAAAAAATGTGAGTGGAGAAGAAACCAGCTAAAAATTTGTGAACTGAAATGTTGGCAAGTGAGAAGTAATTCTAATATAATTCTAATAGTCTTAATACTTTTGTGTAACTGACCAGTTTAATTTTTCACCAGAAAAATAGTAAGGATTAATGGTGCATGCCTATATAATCCTAGTAGTTGGAAAGCTGGGGCAGAAAATATTTTTTATCACTCAGGTACATAAGTGATAACACAAATAAAAATAACTTTTATTGTGTAACTATTCTAAACAAAATAAAACTAATGCCTACACAGTATATATTTCAAAAATATTTTTAAATTCTCTTTTGATAGATAATGGAATATCTTATTGGTGGAGATGTCAAGTCTCTCCTACATATATATGGTTATTTTGATGAAGAGATGGCTATAAAATATATTTCTGAAGTAGCATTGGCTTTAGACTACCTGCACAGACATGGAATCATCCATAGGTAAGACTGACTTTTCTATACATTGTTATTTAAAGAGGATTGTGTTTGAATCTTTAATATATGTAGAAAATACTTGCTTACATACAAGACATGCCTATTTACCTACAGCACAGTTGTAATATATACTTAGAGACTGCATTAGCTCTTATTTAATCTCCCTATATTTTGTTAAGTATTGCTTCGAACATAAACACAACATTTTAATTAACGATTATTAATCTCTTTCCACTCCCATACCACCATACAACAGTTATACAGTTTGTGGTCCCACCTTTCATCAGATCAGAGAAAGGTTAAGTGGCTCTGCTCTATTAAAGCTTAAATCATGCCTTGCTTTAAAGAGGTGGATATAAATTTGCACTGGCAGAAGGATGAGATATCCAAAAATAAAGCCAAACAAAATCTAGTATTGAACCACACAAATTTTTGTAGATTCCAATATGTAACAGATATTTCTGAGAGTTTATTTGAAAGGAAATAACTACAGTTGTCTCTTGTAATTCCCCCCACTTTACATGGTATTTTAACATCAAAATTACTTTTCTCAGTATCTGGTTTTTTGTTTTTTCATATTCAGGGATTTGAAACCAGACAATATGCTTATTTCCAATGAGGGTCATATTAAACTGACAGATTTTGGCCTTTCCAAAGTTACTTTGAATAGAGGTAAGAATGATAGCAGGTAAGTGCCTTTTTAAAAACCCAACAAACTTTGAGACTCTTTCATTAAGTTTTTTTTTTTTTACTGTACTTGATAAAATGTGATGGTTGTTTGTTCTGAGATAGTCTAGAAGTGAGTAGGTGATGTTGGGTTTGTCCCATTAAAAGTAGACTTGGGGTATGTTGGCATAATATTTGCTTAAAATGATCCAATCCTAGAACAAAAAAAGAGGAGGAAGAGGAGGAAAAAGATGAAACAAACAAGTAAAAGATCATTCTTGGATCTTCAAAGGTCCTTAAAATTCCTTAGATATTTAAAAAATGGAACTGGCAGCCATTGTTCTCTTTATCAATGCTAACACAGGATAGATATTTAAGCATGAACCGACTAAGCTAAACTATAATCCAGAGCTGATTCCTAAAACTTATGCAGATACATCTTGCCACTACCAAGGCCTTGATAGATACAATTTATTCCTATATGTATGGAAATAAGTTCATTTCTGAGTAGGAATTTTTAAAATGCTAGCATAAAAAAAAACAACAAAGTAACATCTTACACTATTAATACCACAAAGGAACACTGCCCTATGAACAAAACTACAAAAAAAGAAAAAGAAAAGAGAAGAAAAAAGCGCAGTTTTTCTAAAGAGATTTTATATTGGCTTAATGCTGTCAAGAGAAAATTTGTATATTTAAGAAGACAAAATGGAGAGATGGCTCAGTAGGTAAGAACACTGACTGCTTATCTGAAGATCCTGAATTCAAATCCCAGCAACCACATGGTGGCTCACAACCATCTGTAATGAAATCCGATGCCCTCTTCTGGTGTGTCTGAAGACAGCTACAGTGACAGCTACAGTGTACTTACATATAATAATAAATAAATCTTTAAAAAAAAAAAAAAGACAGAATATTTTAATTCTCTCTAATTTTATATGGGCTTTTGGGGGGGGAGAAGGTAGAGTAAGGGTTTTTGTAGCCTTGGTTGTCCTCAAACTTATTATGTAGCTGAAAATATCTGTGAACTCATGCCTCCACCTCCCAAGTGCTGGGATTATAAAAGTAGGTCCCTAACTATATCTGGTTTCGATGTTTTGATTTCTAAATACTAGAGACTGAACAAGGCCTCTTGTATGCTAAGCAAGCATCCTGACACTAAGCTAAGCTACATTCCTAGTCTGTCATTATGTTTTAAGATTTATTTTAAGGTGCTGTGTCTAGAGAACAAGGTGTAAGTGAATAAAGTGATTTGCAGTACCATTGTATAATGAATTGAAACAAGACATTACTTAAGTTCATCATAGAAATGTGGCAAGGTGATAAATTACCAATATGGAAGTATAGCTAATTATCTATTCAGCAGTATACAAAAGGAATTAGTGAAATGGCTCAGCAGTTAAAAGCATTTGCTGCACATGCAGAGACCCAGAGTTCAGTTCTAAGCACTGACTTCCAGGGGCTTGCAACTGCCTATAATCCTGCTCCAGGGGATCTGATGCTCTCTGCTGGCCTCCACAGGCACACACATGCATTTGAGCTTACACACACACATGTACACTTAAATACATTTTTTAAAAAGAAGTATAGATGAAGAAGAGAGAGGCCATTGGGAAGAGGTGAAGAGATGCTAGGGGACAGGAAGGAATGAGAACAAGGTATATCACACAATGTATAAAGATGTTGTTGATGAAATCAAGTCCTTTGCATACTAACTTAGAGGATTAAAAAACAAATGGAAAGAAAGCTGGAGAAGAGAATGCAACACATGGCCCTGGGGTAGTGTGCTTGCCTAGCATATCCAGGGCCCTAGATCTGCATTTTACCAACACAGATACAGACACCAAAAGGGTTGTATGAAAAGGCAGACTTTTTTGTTTTAGATTTTGAATTATTTATTTATTATTGTGTCTATGTGCATGATATGAAGGCATACATGGCATGTGTGGAGGTCAGAGGACAGCTTCGTGGAATAAGTTCTGTCTTACCGTTACATGGATTTCAGGGTTCAAACTCAGGTCACCAGACTTGGGGAATAAATGCATTCACCCACTAAGCCACCTTACTAGCCCTTGTTTTTGGACTTTTCAGTCATGTTCTTGTTCTATAGCCCTGACTAGCCTAAAATTCATTATATAGACCAAGCTGGCCTTGAATTTGTGAGTCTCCCTATCTCTCTAGCCTCTGTCCCTGAGCACAGGTATACGGGAATGTGCTGTCACATCCAGCTTTTTCAAAAGGTTTGTTTAATATATGAAGAATAATGTAAAATTGGAACTAAAAATTGTAAGCTCTAAGTTATAATGGTTTGAAAATACAAGTCTACAATTATTCCTAAATTACGTAAAAGTCTTACCTAAGCTGATATGAAAGTATTTATAGTCATCCTAATGCCACTTCATATGATTTTTCACATCTCTTGATTCAGAGGTAATTGTGCAGTCTATATGAAGTTCCATTAAGGATGTTCTATAATATATAATAGGTTCACTATATTAGCTTTCTTATAATGTAAACAGCAAACCCAGCTTCTAATCAGTTACTGCAAAAATGGATAAGAATGACATTGGTATGTTTAAGTCATTTTTAGTCATAAAGTAAGGCAGGCCTAGAATATGTAAGATTATTATTCCCTTTTTTTTTTAACTGTTTCATCGGTGTGACACAAATGAAATTGGTATGTTAAGACTTGAAGTATAATGCTTTTGTTTTAAGACAGGTCCTTCCTTGGACCTTAAACTCATGGAAATTTTACTGCTTCAGCCTTCCAAGAGCTGGGGTTTCAGGTTGAATACATTTCTTAAAGACTTACATCAAATAAAACAGACTTTTACTTTTTCATCTAAGTAAAATAATAAAGTATTAATTCAGTGTTGAGTTATTTTAAAGTAGTATCTTAGTCACTGTTACAGTGCTATGAGAGACTCAAAGCAACTCTTATAGAAGCAAGCACCTAACTGAGGACTTGCTTGCAGTTTCAGGGGATTGATCCATTATCATCCTAGCAGAGAGCTTGGCTGCATGCAAGCAGGTACTAGAACTGTAACTGAGAGCTTTACATCCTAATCCGCGGAGTGAGAAAGACCTGGCATGGGCTTTTGAACCCTCAACGCTCACCCCACAGTGACACACTTCCTCCATCAAGGTCACACCTCCTCCAACAAGGCCATACTTCCTAATCCTTCCAATCCTTTCAAACAGTTCCACTCCCACGTCACTAAGCATTCAAATATATTGAAACATGCTAATAAAATAGATTAATTTCTCTCTTGACCTAAGCTTAACATATTAGATGATATAAAAGGCCCATAGTTGAATTAAATTACTTCTTTTTCTCAGTACTTTATAACAAAAATTATCTTGCCTAATTTCAGAGCTTATAATTTTTAAGTCTAACAGGTAACAGTGAATTTCCACACATTTCTAATGTATTTTAGTGGTACTCACACACACATACTTCACGCTGTCATCCCACGTCCATTGATCCCCTTCTTCCTAATCAGTCCGTCTGTTGCTTTCATATCCTTTGTGTTTTCTTAAATGCCCAGTTAGTTATAGTAGGGTCATTTACTAGAGTGTGTGCCCTTAACAGTGACTACCTCAGAGAAAGAACTGTCTCTTCCTCCCCCAGAAACCATTAACTACATATAGATCCTCAGGAAAGAGAAACCTTATTAATACCTCTTCACCCCACAGCATCATATTGGTGGGCCTAATCTTATGTAGGTATTGGTCAGGTGATCGCAGTTGGCTTAAAATATTTAAGAATACTGTAGACATTCCTGTAAGTCAGAATTCCCACACCAGTCTCACCCCATTTGCCAGCTGTAGTATGAACTATATCCCTTCATGCT
This sequence comes from Mus pahari, assembly GCF_900095145.1. Taxonomy (NCBI): domain Eukaryota; kingdom Metazoa; phylum Chordata; class Mammalia; order Rodentia; family Muridae; genus Mus; species Mus pahari. Next base: position 10,247,488 of record NC_034592.1, on the reverse strand, counting down.
GAGCATTATTCAACAGTCACTTGCCTTTATCATTTTGATTGGATATGAGCATCTGTACTTACTGAGTGCACTCCAAAAGTAAACTGCTCTAGCCAGAGCCAACAGCAACAATTATCTGTGGCTATAAACATTATTATTTTGAAGGTGATTTGATGGGTACATCATATCTATTTGTCAAAATAAGAGCAGTAGGGACCTCCCCCTTCCGAGGACCTAATACATCCCCAGCCATGAACTTTTGACTGAGTTTAGAGTATCAGACAAGGATTCCTTCCCTCAGAGCAGGAGTTAAATCCACTGTGAGACTAGTGGTAAGTCACCTGCATAACACACTTAGCACTCTTGCACCAATGGCCATGTCTGCCTCTAGTCTAGCAGCAGTAAGCATCTGCACCTCGACAAAACTGTTACTGATCATCCCCGCCCCTCCCTGGCAGTCCCCTAGCACCCTCTGGTACTGTGATGACTAGCCAGCAGTGAGGAAACTCCTAGCTCCATTCCATGGTAGTGTCTCTATAGCTTACAATGACAGAGCGTGGTTTGTGAGATTGTAAGCCATACAACATCATTTTGGTGAATAGACAACAGCAGTGGCAATTGCTTATACTGAAATAACTGATAATTAGTGACCAAGTGTTTCTTGAAAAGCTGATAGCATTCTGGATTATTTCATTGTATTCAACCTTTCTACAAGGCTGTTCAAGAAAACTTTTTTTCCAGTCCTGAGACTTAAACCCTGGGCCTTATGCATGCTGTGCTGGGCAAGACACTCCACCATTGAGCTATATCTCTATTTCTCAAAAATTTAGTGATTTCAATTAGTTAATTACTTATAAATGTTGCCTCTGCATATATGTATCCTACACCAGCCAGTTCTGTAGGTACAATTTCTAACGTAAAAAGACAAAGCTCAGAACATGTGATTATTTATATACTCAATAAGCAAAGGTTTTAAATATATTCATATATTTTCCTTTGCATGTATAGACATCAATATGATGGATATTCTCACAACACCATCAATGTCTAAACCTAAGCAAGATTATTCAAGAACTCCAGGACAAGTCTTATCTCTCATCAGTTCTTTGGGATTTGTAAGTACTTCATAAGGAAAACTCATAAACTACCTTTACATAATTATCACTTAACATTTTAAAGCCTGCTTTAAAATAAAAATAGGATGGATGTAAGTACCAAGCATGAGATGGGATTAGCTTTGGCAGTTTTTTTATTCAGGTGGTAGAATATCTATCTGCTGTATCCATCTGAAGATGAAGCTCACACTACTTGTGTTTAACTTTTGCTTTTAGTATTTTCTTTTTAAAATGTTTTTATCACGTGTAGGTGTAGTGTGTACACCACGGTGCACAAGTGGAAGCAAAGGACACTTGTACAAGTCAGTTCTTCTTCCACCACATGGAGAACTAGGGATTGAAGTCACGCCATTAGGCAGCAAGTGCCTTTACCTTTACCATCTCATTGACCTCAAATAATTTTGCTTTTTAATAGTTCACACCAGTTGGAGAAAAAGATCAAGACTCTACAAACATGTTTTCAGCTCCTAAGTCTGAAGCACAACTTTCTCGAGGATTAATTTGTCCTATGTCTGTAGATCAGAAGGAGCCGAATTCTTATTCTAGCAGACTGCTAAAATCATGTGAGTATAAAAGGATATTTTATTCCACCAAGTATGTGCTTTAAAGAACAAAAATATCTCAAAACTTTACATTTTTTTTTGTAAGATTTATTTATTGTTATATGTAAGTACACTGCAGCTGTCTTGAGACACACCAGAAGAGGGCATCAGATCTCATTACAGATGGTTGTGAGCCACCATGTGGTTGCTGGGATTTGAACTCAGGACCTTCAGAAGAGGAGTCAGTGCTCTTAACCACTGAGCCATCTCTCTAGCCCAAAACTATATTTCTAATAGCAATTTAATAACTTCAGACAGTCTGTGGCACTCCTATATTTTATAACATATACGCTATTTCTGACAAACAGATTTTGTAAGTTCATAGAATAAACTGTCCTGCTAACAATCATATTCAATTACCTTAATGATTGTTGGGTGAATTTCACTATGCTTGGGTCTATGGAAATTTTATATGAAGAGAATAAAGTAACTGCAGTGTGGTATGCCTTTGTAAACTTATTTTTAATAGTTTTGAGGTAGTTTAAAAACTCAAAATGAAGGCTGTGTTTTCTTGTTATTCTTTTTGTTGGAGGTGGGATTTGGGTTTCGTTTTGGGTTTTTGTTTATTTTGATTTGTTTTGTTAGTGTTTTTTAACAAGTTCTCAATATGCTGTCCAGGCTGATGTTGAACTATTAGCTCAGATTAGCCTTTAAATTTCAATCCTCTTACCTCAGCCTCCTGAGTACTAAAATTACAGATCTGTGTCACGACAACTGGTTTCCAAGTAAACGTATCTTTGCATTTGAAAATGGATGTGGAATATGGTGGCATACACCTTTAATCCCAGCAACCAGAGGCAGTTAGGTCTCTAGTTCAAGACCTACCAATCCACCTAGAGGATTTGTATATGAAAAATTAAATTACATTAAATGAGCTTTGAGATGAAATCTCCTTCCTAATTGTAAAACGTAATGCTTACTACGTTACAAAGCTCTAATTTTCCAGAGTTTAATGTCATTTTCATCCCTTTTGGAAAAGAAAAAAGATACATGAATCTTACCTCTCTATTGCTATAATAAAACTGCATGACCAAGGCAACTTAGCAAAAGAAAGCATTTAAGAATTTAATTGGGCTTCCAGCTCCAGATGTTAGAGGTCACGATGGCAGATCTAGGACACAGAAGTAGGTGGTTTGAGCAACAGCTGAGAGCTCATATCTTGATCCACAAGCAGGAGGCCAAGAGTACACTGGGAATGTCTTCTTTAACCTCAGGTCTGTACCCATGACAAACCTCCTCTTATAAGGCTACAACTAATCCTTCCCAAACAGTTCTACCAACTGGGGACCAATCAGTCAAACATCTGCCTTTGCAGGCCATTCTCATTCAAGCCATCACAGTGTGCATCCTCACCTTATTCAGTAAAGCATAACTGTCTTGGGTCTAATGGAAAGTGCAGTGAGGGCATTTAATCAGTCCACAAAACCACTTGAGAAAGCTAGCATGGTGGTGCACTGTTATAATTTCAAAGCTAAAGATAGGGGCAGGGATCCCCTGGGCTGGCAGCCAACCTAGACTGCTTAGCCAGCTCTAGACCAGTAAGAGATCTTATCTCAAAAAACAGAGTAGGGGATGGAGAGATGACTCAGCAGTTAAGGGCACTGGCTGCTTTTCCAGAGAACCTGTGTTCAATTCCCAGTGCCTGTGTGGCAGCTCACAACTGTCTATAACTTCAGTTCCAGGGATCTAACACATACTCTGACCTCCATAGGTATTAGGCATGCACATGGTGCAGACATACATGCAAGCAAAACACTTAAAAATTGGGCTGGTGAGATGGCTCAGC
>NC_034592.1:10241614-10242986 GCF_900095145.1 Mus pahari | reverse complement strand
GTGGTTGTGAGCCACCATGTGGTTGCTGGGATTTGAACTCTGGACCTTCGGAAGAGCAGTCGGGTGCTCTTACCCACTGAGCCATCTCACCAGCCCCCACAGCATATCTTAATAATGCATACCAGTCTATTATTGATAACTCCAAAATAAATCATATATAGCTCAAAATCAATTTCCTTCTAACTGTATTTTAATGTCCTTATCCTGGTTTTCATTTCACAAATGTAAAGTGATTTAAGTTATGACCTTCAAAGTACTGCCTACATTTGAAATAATTTCTGAATCTAGACATGATAAAAATCATAGCAGATATACCAATATCCTTGTGGACTAGGTAATGTTGACAAAGAGTAGTCATAATATGTAATTATATAGTACTATTACCTGGAAAGAGTCAAGTTCCATAAACAACTAGTAGCTGTGAAAATAAACTAGTATTTTCTTTTCCCTACAGGTTTTGAAACCCTTTCATCCAATCCAGAAATACCTGTGAAATGTCTGACTTCTAATCTACTCCAGAGTAGGAAAAGACTGGGTACCTCAAGTACTAGTAGCCAGTCTCATACCTTCATATCCAGTGTGGAGTCAGAATGCCACAGCAGTCCCAAATGGGAAAGAGACGGCCAGGTTAGGAGGAAGTATACACACCCTAAAGCTAATATGCACATGAAACTAATGATACCAACACCAGACCTTTCCATAAGAAACTTGTAAGGAAATGACATTGGTACATGGGTACAGTTGAGGTATTATAAAAAGTTCTTCATTTTTCTGGATATTGTGTCAAATTCTTATAAAAGCTTCATTTCATCCCTCATTTAGTTGTGATACTGGTCTTGCTTAATGTATGATGAGTGGCTAAGTATTGTAGTAAACCAACAGAAAATGTTTGACCTCCAGGCACTTTTTCATTTTCTTCTGTGATAAAGACATTAGATAATTGAGGGTTTGCTGTTTGTTTCTGGACATAATTTAAAAACTTATGGTATCTCTTTCTATACTGTTTACTCTGAATTTCTCATTTAATGGAATGAAAACTTCAGATATAACTTTTAGGACATAAAGTTAATAGGAATGTTTCCTTAAAAGTCTTTATTAATAGCCGGGTGTGGTGGTGCGCACCTTTAATCCCAGCACTCGGGAGGCAGAGGCAGGCGGATTTCTGAGTTCCAGGCCAGCCTGGTCTACAGAGTGAGTTACAGGACAGCCAGGGCTATACAGAGAAACCCTGTCTCGAAAAAACAAAAAACAAAACAAACAACAAAAAAAAGATAGCCGGGCGTGGTGGCGCACGCCTTTAATCCCAGCACTTGGGAGGCAGAGGCAGGCGGATTTCTGAGTTCGAGGCTAGCCTGGTCTACAAAGTGAGTTC
>NC_034592.1:10228091-10240599 GCF_900095145.1 Mus pahari | reverse complement strand
GGGAGGCAGAGGCAGGTGGATTTCTGAGTTCGAGGCCAGCCTGGTCTACAGAGTGAGTTCCAGAACAGCCAGGGCTATACAGAGAAACCCTGTCTTGAAAAACAAAAACAAAACAAAACAAAAACAATAGAGTAGTCAAACAGATAAAACAAGACATTTGCATCTTTTTCCTTTTAGACTTTGCTATAGATAGTATACGCTGTATAATAACCAGATTCTTCTAGAACTCTTATTTCATCTCCTTCATATTACAAAGATAATACTCTGTCAGTCTGTGTATAGCTCCCCTTCTTCCTCCCACTCAATGCTACACTGAGGAAGCATGACTGAGAGGACAGCAGACTAGAGCATAGGAAAGCTAAGATCATACAAGTGACAGTGGACCAGGAGGGACTCTGATAACACTATTGTGACCCCAAGGCTCATCAGTGCCTACCAGAAACACCAGTGAATTATAGTTCAGAAATCTTCCTTTTGCTTAGAACTAAGTGCTCCTCACTACCAAGTAAGTTAACGATAGTTAATACAGTCTGATGATGATACGTTAAAATAGATGTCATTAAGGCTGGGGTTGTGTCTTTTGGGGTAGTACTTATTTTGCATGATCCTAAAATTCAGTCTCCAACAATGCCAGGAAAACAAAAAGGCAGTATTGACACTGCAAAAGAGTCATGATACGAAAGTATTTTTTTTTAAGATTTATTTATTTATTTAGTGTATATGAGCACGCTGTAGCTGCTCAGATGGTTGTGAGCCTTCATGTTGTTGGTGGTAATTGAATTTTAGGATCTCTCCTCACTCCGGTTGGCCCCGCTCACTCAGTCCCTGCTCACTCCAGCCCCAAAGATTTATTTATTATTATAAATAGGTACACTGTTGCTGTCTTCAGACACCAGAAGAGGGCATTAGATCTCATTACAGGTGGTTGTGAGCCACCATGTGGTTGCTGGGATTTGAATGCAGGACCTTTGGGAGAGCAGTCACCAGCCCTATAAAAGTGTTCTTATAAAATCCTATAGGGTTAGAGAGAAGGTTCAGCAGTTAAGAGCACTGGCTACTCTTATACAACATATACAATATATTGTATATGCAATATATACAAAATTCTAAAACAAGTACCTTCAGATTTTTTTCAATTCAGTCTTCAAAAAAAGCATTTTGCTAGTCTGGTGTTGGTACGGTGCTTGCTTGGCAAGCGCAGTATTCTGGGATCAATCTCCAGCATCAAAAACTTGGGCCTAGTGGCCCATACTGTAATTCCATCAGAGTTCAAAGTCATCCTTGCTATGTGTTTATTTTATGTCAAGCCTGAGATACATGAGACTATCTCATAAAGAAAAGGAAGGTTGTGGGAGGCTGTGACTGGAGTGGGGGAGGGGCAGTGAGTGGAATGTAAAGTGAATAAGTAAAATAGTAATTTTAAAAAAGAAAAGCACTTTGGTTTTGATCCAGTGTCAACTGATCTTTTTGATAATTACTTTTTTATTAATGTATTTGTTTTTGTTCATTGTCACACTACCCGTGAGTTATATCCACAGCACCAACAATAGATTTCAATTCATATGTATTTCTGGTTTTATTTTATTGTTTATATAGTGAAACATGTTTACAATAGCTACTTTTAGTCAGTAATGTTTCAGTTAGTAGATTTTAGGCTCTTACATTTTGCCATTTTAAACAGAATCACCATGTCCCTATTGCAAAATAGATTATGTACTATATTTATAATATAAGCCTACCCCAAAATTTGAATGAATATATCATTAATTTTTTTTGTTGTTTAATATCATGTAGAATGTTATCAAAATAAGTATTGGAACATAATTTATTTAAATTGTAGGCAATGTTACATTTGGAACAGTTTAATTATAAGCAGTGTAGTATATAATAAGCTTATACTATAATTGCTTTTAATTCTTCTGTTTAATCTAAAAACTAGAAAAGGCAACATACTACTTCACTGGGTTACTTATCACATGTAGGCATTCATAGATTAGAAGCTTGGAAAGATCTAAGGTTTGTAACTGAAAATAGCATTTACCTCCTCTTAGAATACCCAATCATCAGGCCGTGCAGTGAGCTGGGATGCAGTTGAAATGTTGTATGCAAAATCTACAAGTGCCATCGAGACAAAAACAGAGCTGGAATTAGCACTTTCTCCCATTCATGACAGCAGTGCCATTCCCGCTGCTGGAAGCAACCAGGTGACCCTCCCTAGAAAATGCTTCAGGGAAATCTCTTGGGAAGCAAGGGACCCAGATATAAATAATGAGAACATGACCATTGACGAGGGACAGTCTGGTTTCTGTAAGTCCAGTCAGTGGTGTGTAAATTCTAGTGCTACATCTGAAGAACACCTTGGTAAAAGAAATTGTAAAAGAAATTTCCACTTGGTTGACTCCAGTCCTTGTCAGGAAATTATACAAAGTAAAAAAAACTGTACAGAGTATGAGGCCAATAAGGAAAGGCCAGGTACAGGCTTGACAGCTGAAGTCCAGAACCTGAAGCTATCAGGGTGTGAAAGTCAGCAACTTGACTATGCCATTGTCACCTATTTAACTGACAGACAAACCCCAGAAAAACTGCATATACCAACGATAGCAAAGAACCTTATGTCTGAACTAGATGAAGACTGCGAGCTGACCAGTAAAAAGGACTGCCTCAATTCTAATTCTGTATATTCTGATGAGGATAGAGCTCCTAAAACTATCTGTGTGGATTCTGATTCATCTTTTCCTGGAATGTCTATGATGGAAAGTTCACTGGAAATTCAGGCCTTAGAGCCAGATAAAAGCATCAGAGACTACTCTTTTGAAGAACCAAATACTGAAGATCTATTTATGTTACCAAAATGCCAAGAAAATTCCTTGCCAAAAGATGACTGCCATGCTTCTATCCAAGACAGTAACCAAATGTTAGCTCATCCTTCAAAGGTGCCCAAAACATTAACCTCTAAAATCAATGTTGTGGCTTTTCGAAGTTTTAACAGTCATATTAATGCATCTAATAATTCAGAACCATCCAAAATAAGCATAACTTCTTTAGATGCTATGGACATTTCCTGTGATTACAGTGGTTCATATCCCATGGCTGTGACCCCTACTGAGAAAGGAATGGACTATACTTCATATCAGGTACATTTCAATTTATTCTTAACAATATTAAAGTAGTAACCTATTAAGATACATGCTTGCCTCTCAGGTTATATGGTATTAATTATACAGTTTGATTCTCCTATAAATTGTTGAAATGTTTTCATGCATGAAAGTGAAGCTGATAGTAATATTTATTATTCTTTTTTTTTTTAAATATTTATTTATTTATTATATGTAAGTACACTGTAGCTGTCTTCAGACACTCCAGAAGAGGGCATCAGATTTCCTTATGGATGGTTGTGAGCCACCATGTGGTTGCTGGGATTTGAACTCAGGACCTTTGAAAGAGCAGTCAGTGCTCTTAACCACTGAGCCATCTCACCAGCCCATATTTATTATTCTTAATAGTTGTATAACTATGCTGTTCAAAGAAAATACATATTTCAATGATCTCAATATACTTTGATATGAAATTGAAGTTTACCTTAATATCCTCCAACAGCATATATATTTCAAATATTATTTGTCTTTATTTTCTATACTTATATAAACCAAAAATTGTATTTCTTTTATTCCTTTGGAAGGGCATTATAAAAAGATTGATTATGCTCCAAATTTAAGTTACAAGATTTCAGTTTTCCTTTAAGGGCTTAGATGTCCCTTAACCTCAGAACCTATTTTCCAAATGCCTGTAAGTGACAAAAGCCCCTGTCATACTGCTTTCAAAGGTTCTTGTTGGGGCTGGAGAGATGGCTCAGGGGTTAAGAGCACTAAGTGTTCTTCCAGAGGTCCTGAGTTCAATTCCCAGTGACCACATTGTGGCTCATAACTATCTGTAAATGGATTCTGTATTCATATAAATAATATAAGTAAATCTTTAAAAAAAATGGTTGGTGATAAGCAGCAATTACATTAAAACCTTTAAGGACTGCTTAGTACAAGAGATGAACAGTCATTTGCTCAGCCATACCTTTTCTTATTTGTATCAATCTAGGCTGTCGAGGGACTTCTCTTAGGTGGGATACCTCCTTAGAAACCTTTAATCCAAACTCTTCAGAGGCTAAAGCAAGGTGATGGTTTGCGGTCAGTGTGAGATATATAGTAAAACTACCTCAAAAGAATTTTGTTTTCTTTTACAGTCATATCTGAAACAATTGACATTATCTGAGCTATTGAATTTGATTACATAAGAACTTTTTTTTTTTTTTTGGTTTTTCGAGACAGGGCTTCTCTGTGTAGCCCTGGCTGTCCTGGAACTCACTTTGTAGACCAGACTGGCCTCAAATTTAGAAATTCGCCTTCCTCTGCCTCCCGAGTGCTGTGATTAAAGGCGTGCACCACCATGCCTGGCTTCATAAGAACCTTTTTATAATTATAACTAGCCTGAGTCTGCTTTTAAATCCCTGACCAAGGATTTGAATACATGTTCCATACCTAAAGAATGTTTGTTGTTACTGCTTCAATGCTTTTGTTCATTTAAAAGAAATTAACATATTTGTTGTCTCTGGAACTCTTAAATTAACAGACTCCAAATCAGGTCAAGTTGGGAACATCATACAGAACTCCAAAGAGTGTGAGAAGAGGGGCACCCCCAGTAGATGATGGACGAATTCTAGGAACTCCAGATTACCTGGCACCTGAGCTCTTACTGGGTACAGCCCATGGTAAGATATGCATTATGTGTCTTGGCTTTCATGTTTTTATCAGTGACTACATTACCCTTTTATATGAAATTTCTTTGATCTGTATTAAAATCCTGGAGACTACTCTTCTCATAAGTTGTCTTCTACCATCCATACTGTAGGCATGTGGGGTTTTTTGTTTATTTTTGCTGTTTGAAACCACATTTTTTTTTTTTTTTATAGACCTGGTTTTGATATTTAAAAGGAGCACATGGTACCTCTTCATCATGTAGCATTTACAGTGGGAAAAGGAAAAAGGAAACAACTTGGGGCTGTGGAGGTAGCCAGCCCAGTTAGTAAATGGGCAAACATAAGGACGCACATTAAAAATGAGGCATGAAATGGGAGAGTGGGAGTGGCATGCTGGCCAATGCCTATAATCTTAGCAGTGAGGAGACAAAGACAGGAGGATCCTGGGGGCCGGCTGGCCTGCCAGTCTTGCCAAATCAGTGAGTTCTAGGTTTAGTCAAGAGACTTTCTTTCAGAAAGTTAGGCAGAGACTGATAGAGGAAGATGCTCCACATGAACTTTTTGGCCTCTACATATGTGCACACACCTACTCATGTATATACAAAAATATGCATATATCACAACACATACACATTAAAAAAATATATATTCTCTGGGGATAGGAGAATAAACACTGTAAAGCATGTAGCCATTTCTCTTGTGTTCATTTACTTTTTGAGGCTGAAGATAAAAACTAAAGCCTTAAATGTGCTCTGGGCAAGTGTTCTACCACTGAACCACATCTGCAGATCCAATTGGGTTTGTTTGTTTTTTTGTTTTGTTTTGTTTTGTTTTTTTGTTTTTTGTTTTTTTTTGGAGGTTTTTTGGTTTTTGCCTTCTTTGATTCAGTCTCACTGACCCAGAGAAGCTCTGCCCTCAGTCTGGACTAAAGTGACTTTAAAGTTAGCCCCAAATTTCTGTTCACTCTTCAAAACTTAGCCTCATTTTCTAGTCACAGCAATGTAAAAAGCAACTAATGCAGCTATGAGTTATTAAATTTAAGTTTATTTATACTTTGGACTTGTAAAATATAAACTGCAACATAAGCACAGCCAAATATCCTAAATCCCAGGTACCGTGCAGTCTGGAGGTTGTACAAGCATCAACATAATTTTAAGACATTCCATCAGCCTTAAACCATGTATCTATTAGTAGTCACCACTACTTTCTCCTGCTCTCTCATCCTACCCCAGCTCCAGTCAGACACTGCTTCAAAACTTGACCTACTCTGTGTACTGTATACAGATAGAGTAATTATAGCAACAACAATACAACTCACCCTTATTTATGCTCACCAGAATGGTCAATCCAGAAGTGAACCAATCTTCAGGACAGTACATTAGAATAAATAAGACCTTACCTATCTCATTCTTCTTCCCTTTCTCTTTCAAAAAAAATTATTCTTCCTACATTCTGAAGTGAACTATATTCATCTGCCAGATTGATATCACAAAATACTACAAAGTGGCTCAAAATGCAGCAAAAATGTATGTTTCACAGATCTAAAATTTGAAGTCTAGAGTAGAGACTTTTAAAACGTGTGGAAAAAGCAAGCCTTCCATGATCTGCAAGCTTGTGATAGTTTCTTGGCCATCTTTGACACTATTTCTATCTCTTTATCTCTGGCTTATTTTGATATGTCATAATTTTTTAAACTTATGTATTAATTTCTTTTAATTTTTTTGTTGGCATACCAAGTGATGAGTTTCATCATGTATATGTGTAAGCATGCATGTATGTATGTATGTATGTATGTATGTATGTATGTAACACCATACTTGACTTAATATCCCTACTCACTGGACACTTTCCTCTACTCAAATAGTTTTGCTTCTGCTTTCAAGTCTGGTGTGTGTATACTTTTTTTTTTTTTTTTTTTTTTTTTTTTAAAAGGTTTTTTTTTTTTTTTTTTTTTTTTTTTTTGAGACAGGGTTTCCTCTGTGTAACCCTGGCTGTCCTGGAACTCACTTTGTAGACCAGGCTAACCTCAACTCAGAAATCTGCCTGCCTCTGCCTCCCAAGTGCTGGGATTAAAGGTGTATGCCACCACTGCCCAGCATGTGTATACTTTATATTATATTTATTTATTTATTTAGTATGTGCATATGTATATAATACAAGGGAAATTTTTGAACTCCAGATTCAGTGAGAAATCCTGTCTCAAAAAATAAGGTGGGGATCAATCAAGAAAGATATCAGTACTTTAGTTACTGTTCAATTGCTATGAAGAGACACCATGACTAAGGCAACTCTTATAAAAGGAAGCATTTAATTGGGGGCTTGCTTACAGTTTCAGAGACAGCCCATTATCATCATGGGGAACATGGTGGCAGGCAGGCAGGTACTAGAGCAGTAGCTGAGAGGTTGCTAAGCATCCTGATCATCCTTTGCTAGGATGAGAGGATGGGGTTTAGCTTAAGCTTTGAAACCTCAAAGCCTACCCCCTAGTGATACACTACCTCCAACAAAGCTACACCTCCTAATCCTTCTAACCCTTCTCAAACAGTTCCATGCATTCAAATTAACTAAGTATTCAAATATATAAGCATATGGGGGCCATTCTTATTCAACCATCACACCTAATGTTAACCTTTTATCTCCACATATACATGCACAGATGAGTGTATACACACACCATACGTGCATGCAGCACACACATAAAATAAATTAAATACAGGATCAATATTAAAGAAGAAAAGTATCAAGATGGTTTTCTTTGTCCTCTACAACTGAGACTTAGGATATCAAGCTCTAAAGTTATCAGGAGGAGGATCTGTGCCCAGCTCCATCCACCTCATTACTCAATGTGTGTCTACTGCCACCTAAACTTTTCTGCAGGCCATCTAGCCCTCCCCCATGCACATTGCCTCCCATCTCTCTTAGTCCTGGGGCTATGGCAGGTTGACTCTAGGCCCCCACCCAACTCAGTCCTACGTAGTAGGAAATAGACTTCTCTGTTCTCTCATTAATTGCATCAGAATCAATGTCTCATGGACCCTAACTGGACTGAAGGCTTGAAAGATCCTTGGGCTGGCTGGGCAGTGGTGACACACGCCTTTAATCCTAGCACTTGGGAGGCAGAGTCAGGTGTATCTCTGAGTTCGAGTCCAGCCTGGTCTACAGAGTGAGTTCCAGGACAGCCAGTGCTACACAGAGAAACCCTGTCTCGGGGGGTGGCCAGTCTCTTGGTCAGTGCTGCTGGCTTACCTTCTGAATAAGGCTTCTGTTTTCCTTCCCCTTGTAGAACTGTGTGGCTCAATGTATATGTTGCTTGCCCCATTTTACTGAATTGCCCTTCTGTTCTCAGCACCTCTCTTCTTTCAACTACCTAATCGCCTATGCTGTGATGCGTGACGCTCTCCCACTTCCTATTCATTGTTACTCTCATTCTTCTCTTTTACTACATCAAACAGGCAGCCTTTAAGCCTCCATATTCATAGCTGGCTTATTATAAAGACACCAGTCACTTTGAATTATGCCCTGAATAACCCTACTCTAATCCAAAATAACCTCATCTTAAGTAATTATATCTATAAATGACGTAGTACTTTTAGTGGAAGAGGTAAAATTTAACCCATGATATAAATGTGTCTTTAGTTTTTGGTTGTTGTTGATGGACTTGTGGATTTTAACCCAGGCATGTGCTCTACACCTGAATGTCAGTTACTTCCCTTCTCTCGGGCTTACGTTAGGATTTGATTTTTTTTTTTGTTTAGAAGGGGAGACGGGAAGATGGAATGAGCCCAAAAAGAATATACTGTGGAGGAAGGAGAGATAGTTCTGTGCTTAAACACTTGTTGGTCTTCCAGAGGAGCAGGGTTCAGTTCCCAGCACTCACACAAGGCTACTCAACAACTGCCTCTAGCTTCAACTCCAAAGAACTGAATGTCTTCTGGCCTCCAGGCACATGCATACACATGGCATTCACTTACACAGACACATAAATAAAAATAATAAAAAATAAACCTTAAAAAAACAAAAGTGACCCCATAGGAAGAAAGACCAGCTGTCTCAACTAACCCAGACCCCAGGGAGCTCCCAGAGACTGAGCCACCAACCTGAGGCATGCACAGGAAGGTCCAGAGCCCCTGGCACATATATAGTAGAGGTCTTCCTGGTCTGGCCTCAGTGGGAGAGGATGCACTTAATCGTTGAAACTTGAGGCCTCAGGGAAGAGTGAGGCCTGATTGGGGGGAGGGAGGAGCACCCTCTCAGAGGCAAGGGGGAAGAAGAATGGGATGAGAAATTTGGACAGGAGACTGAGGAGGACAACAACTGGAATGTAAAAAAATAAAATAATTTAAAAACCAAAAGCTCTACCTTTAATAAAGATATATGTACACGTCTGGGCTTACATGTACATATACACACCTGTGTGTTTACATACAACCTGGGAATCTGAACTTGGCTCCATGCTTTCTTCACAAGCACAGATGTTTCTTTGGTTTGGTTTTCATTTTTGTTTCTTTGAGAGGTATGTGGTGTTTTTTGTTTGTTTGTTTGTTTGTTTTTGGTTTTTCGAGACAGGGTTTCTCTGTACAGCCCTGGCTGTCCTGGAACTCACTCTGTAGACCAGGCTGGCCTCGAACTCAGAAGTCCGCCTGCCTCTGCCTCCCGAGTGCTGGGATTAAAGGCGTGCGCCACCACGCCCGGCTGGTATGTGGTGTTTTTGTTTTTGAGACATGGTCTAACTATGGTTTCCTGGTTGGCCTGGAACTCTCATATAGATCAGACTAGCCTTGACCTCCTGCGTCTGCCTACAGAAGGCTAGGATTAAAGTTCCTGATTCCTGACAAGCACTTACAGTGCACTGAACCATCTCTCCAGCCCAACAACTGTGTTAGTCTACTAGGCCAAATAACTGAGCTTCCTGATTGTAGTAAAAATGTTGGAGACCAAAGCCGAATTATGTTGAGTTACTTTTAATGCCTTTGAAAGCCATGTACTGCCCACTCCTATCTGATCTAACATCCTTGTGTCTATCATAGCCAGAATTATTCTCAGCAGATCACTGGCCTCCACCAGTCTAGAGCTAAGGATGTCAGCAGCATCTGAAGCCTGGAACTGCATTTCACCTGCTGTGGTACCCACGTTTAAGTGGGTCCCAGGGACTTAATTTATGTTCTCAAACTTCCATGCCAACTGCTTTTAGCCACAGAGTTGTATTGCTGAGCCTATTTATTTGAGGGTTTGTTTTGGGGGAATTTTGTTGGTTTTTGGTTTTTGGGTTTTTTTTCTTTTCTTTTTTTTAGATTTATTTATTTTATGTATATGAGTACTCAGATACACCAGAAGAGGGAATCGGATCCCATTACAGATGATTGTCACTCGGGTGACAACAGATGCTGGCGAAGATGTAGAGAAAGAGGAACACTCTTACATTGCTGGTGGGATTGCAAGCTGGTACAACCACTCTGGAAATCAGTTTTGCGGTCCTCAGAAAATTAGACATAGTGCTACCTGAGGACCTAGCTATACTACTCCTGGGCATATACCCAGAAGATGTTCCAACATGTAATAAGGACATATGCTCTACTATGTTCATAGCAGCCTTATTTATAATAGAAGTTGGAAAGAACCCAGATATCCCTCAACAGAGGAATGGATACAGAAAATGTGGTACATTTACACAATGGAGTACTACTCAGCTATTAAAAAACAATAAATTTATGAAATTCTTAGGCAGATGGATAGAAGTAGAGAATATGATCCTGAGTGAGGTAACCCAGTCACAAAAGAAAACACATGGTATGCACTCGCTGATATTAGCCCAGAAGCTCAGAATACCGAAGACACAATTCACAGACCACCTGAAACTCAAGAAGAAGGAAGACCAAAGTGTGGATACTTTGGTCCTTCTTAGAAGGGAGAACAAAATACCCGTGGGAGGAGCTACAGAGACAGAGTGTGGAGCAGAGACTGACTGCCCCACCTGAGGATCCATCCCAGATACAGTTACCAAACCCATACACTATTGTGGATGCCCACAAGTACTTGCTGACAGGAGTTCTGATATAGCTGTCTCCTGAGAGGCTCTGTCAGTGCCTTACAGATAAAGAGGTGGATGCTCGCAGCCAACCATTGAACTAAGGTCCCCAGTGGAGGAGCTAGAGAAAAGACTGAAGGATCTGAAGGGGTTTGCAACCCCATAGGAAGAATAACAATATCAACCAACCACACTCGCCCAGAGCTCCCAGGGACTAAACCACCAACCAAAGAGTATACATGGAGGGACCCATGGCTCCAGCCACATATGTAGCAGAGGACGAATTTGTCAGATATCAATGGGAGGAGAGGCCCTTGGTGAAGGCTCAATGCCCCAGTATAGGGGAATGCCAGGACAGGGAAGCAGGAGTTGGATGGGTTGATGAACAGGTGGAAGGGAGATGGGATAGAGGATTTTCAGAGGGGAAATGAGGAATGGGGATAACATTTGAAATGTAAATAAAGAAAAAATATTTTATGAACCCCCCAAAAAAGAATAATAACTAATGCCTTGCATTTAATGGATGATTAAATTATTAAAACATGTTTGTTTTTTTTTAATTAAATGCTTGTCTTAAATCAGTGTTCTATTGATGGGAAGAGACCATGACCAAAGCCACTCTTAGAAAAGAAAGCATCTAATTGGGCACTTCAATACAGTTTCAAAGGATCAGTCTATTATCATCATGATGGGAAGCATGGCAGCGGGCAGGCAGGCAGAGACAGTGCTAAAAAAGTAGAGAAGAGTAGATCCAGATTCACACGCAGCAGGAAGAGAGAGACTGCGCTTGGAATGGGCTTTGGAAACCTCGAAGCCCACCCTCAGTGACACACTTCTCCAACAAGGCCATACCTCCTAATCATTTTTTGTGGTGCAGCTTCTTGCTGACTTGCTATTCAAATCTACGAGCCATTGTCATTCAAACCACCACAGTGCTCAAATTTCTAAACTGCTTTTTGTTTGTTTTGTTTTATTTTTTGTTTGTTTTGGGGGGAGGTTGTTTTGTTTGTTTTTTGTTTGGTTGGTTGGGGGTTTTTTGTTTTTTCGAGACAGGGTTTCCTTGTGTAGCCCTGGCTGTCCTGGAACTCACTCTATAGACCAGGCTGGCTTTGAACTCAGAAATCCACCTGCCTCTGCCTCCCGAGTGCTGGGATTAAAGGCGTGCTTGGTTTGGTTTGGTTTGGTTTGGTTTGGTTTGGTTTGGTTTGGTTTGGTTTGGTTTGGTTTGATTTGGTTTGGTTTTAAACTGCTTTTTGTTAATCAAATTTAAAATGTACATTTTGAATAGTTTTAAAAGTTAAAGAACTAGCCTATATGTAGAAAAACTTACATAGTTTCTAGACTTTATCCTGTGTTAAACATATTTTTTTCATTGTTGAGGTCAATTATTTTTGCTACTAGGAAAGTAAATTTGTCACTCAACATTAATTCATTGCTGTTAAATAATATGTGTGAGATCAGCTAAGACAGTTTTTGCATAAAGACAGTACTGCATTTAGAGTCTGTGCAATTATTGTAACAGTGTGCTCATGTCCATTTCAGTGTGCTCATGCCCATTTCAGTGTGCTCATGCCCATTTCAGTGTGCTCATGCCCATTTCAGTGTGCTCATGCCCATTTCAGTGTGCAGGTCCATTTCAGTGTGCTCATGCCCATTTCAGTGTGCTCATGTCCATTTCAGTGTGCTCATGCCCATTTCAGTGTGCTCATGCCCATTTCAGTGTGCTCATGCCCATT
>NC_034592.1:10218166-10227871 GCF_900095145.1 Mus pahari | reverse complement strand
CTCATGCCCATTTCAGTGTGCTCATGCCCATTTCAGTGTGCTCATGCCCATTTCAGTGTGCTCATGCCCATTTCAGTGTGCTCATGTCCATTTCAGTGTGCTCATGTCCATTTCAGTGTGCTCATGCCCATTTCAGTGTGCTCATGCCCATTTCAGTGTGCTCATGTCCATTTCAGTGTGCTCATGCCCATTTCAGTGTGCTCATGTCCATTTCAGTGTGCTCATGCCCATTTCAGTGTGCTCATGTCCATTTCAGTGTGCAGGTCCATTTCTGACAGATGCAATCTGATAGAAAGTCAGAATCCTTTTCCTTTCAATTTTCAGATATGATGGTGGTGATGTTGTAACTACATAAGTAATGGGGATCCAGTCTGCCATCACTGATCCCAAGAGACTCCTGCCTCTCCCTTTGTTCCTCCAGGAATGAAGAATCATTTGCTAGTTCCTCCCTTCTCCAAAACTATACTTACATGGACAACAAAGAAAGATGTCTAACAATCTTTTCCCCTCCTTTGCTAAGACAAATTCATCTTCCAGCGTCAGTTATCATCTTGGCCAGCTCTTGTGGAAATGGGACATTCTTTAATGCTCAAATTAATTTAAGACCTAGGAAAAAAAACAACGCACTAAGAGCCCTTTTGAGAATCCAAGCAGCAGTAAAGCATACATAAGATATAGTATGTCACCTTTATCTCATATTAAGTACAGATTTTTCTAAAATAGTATATTTTAGTAAAAGATTTTTCCAAAACAGAAAGGATAGACAAAAAGAGTAAAGTGCGCCATAAACAGGTATAAAAACATATATGTACTTACTATATATACTCTTTAATTTTACCATAGTTAACCTTTAAATCTTACTTAAAAATCAGCAGGTAAGAGTACTGACTACTCTTTCAGAGGACCCAGGTTCAATTTCCAGCACCCACATGGCAGCTGACAACAATCTATAACTCCAGTTCCAAGGGATCTGACCTCTTATTTCTGCTCCTGTCACCACTAATATTTGGTACACAGGAAAAAGGCAATTTTTCTGAAAAAACAATTTGAAATGATATTGTCATCTGATCTGAATTAATACCAAAATATTAGGACAAATATAGTCACAAGATTTATAATAACCTAGAAGTTTAAAGCTAATCATTCCTAAAACCTGAACTAGTCATGCCACATGAGGTCATAGCAATATAATCAAACTAGCAAAAAGGAAAACTAAAAAATACTCTAAATAAAACATTGCATATAGTCAAACGACTGTAGACACATAGAGAAATATATAGTCAACTTGGTCAATTAAATTGGTTCTCTCAGCTGCTACTCTTGCTTCCTTAAACCATACTGTTTTTTCAAAACAGGGTTTCATTGTAGCTCAGGCAGGCCTTGAACTCATTATGTAGCTAGAGGATCTCCCTGAACTTCTAGCTCTAGAGTCAAGTCCTAACTTGAACCTAGAAAGGCAAGCAGTAAGCAGTCTTAAAATATCTTAAGGAGGGAAGTGGGGTTCGGGGGACTTGAAACCGGTCCTCTGTAGCCTTGGCTCTCCTAGAACTTGCAATGCAAATCAGGCACATATCATCTTGCCTGACTAGACTGTAAGTATCGTACTCCTGTGATACAGGGAAAACTCAGACTCGGGTCGTAATACGTAGATACACTTCTTAATGATTTTACCAAATGTTCCTCCCTCCAAAGGCTGCACTTTTGTCTATTTGGCCCAGTCTTTTTCAGATGGTATGATTGAGCCTTCCTAGCCTTGTGGCATAAAAACATTTGACCTCTGGCAGCACAAGTTGTGATTTGGCCATTTGAGTACCTATGAATGAACTTCCCAGAAATGTCCATGTCTGTGTTAAAGATTCTACAAGACTAAAAATGATTGAACATTAGGATTATGGAGAGTTAAAAAGTATCACAGACCAGAGTCAAACTATCTTGGGCTATTTTTAGTGCATTTGAAAGCCATTCACTGCCACCTCTGTGTCTGACCTAACATCCTGTGATCATCAAAACCTTTAAAATGTTTTAAAGCAAAGAGCAAAAACAAATGTTCATTTTTGGCAAACCACTAGCTGCCACCAATCCAAAAGCTTAAGAATGTTGGCAGATAGTATCTGAAAACTATAACTGAATTTTTCCTGCTTATTCTATAACCTACCTGTGGGCTCCACCAGTGTTATCTGGTCAGTGTCTGACTAATGACTTTCCTTGTTAATACAGTCCTATGTAACCACTTCTACAGTGGAACATACCTTTATCTTTTTTGAGATTTTACTTATTTTCATTTTATGTGTATGGTGTTTTGCCTGCATATGTCTGTGTACCATGTGCATGCCTGGTGCCTACTGAGGCCAGAGGAAGGTATTGGATCCCTTGGAGCTGGAGTTATAAATGGTTATGGATGCTGGGAATGGAACCCAGGTCCTCTAGAATAGCAGCCAGTCCTCTTAAGCTCTGAAGTATCTCCTCAACCCTGGAACACGTCATTCAAGGTAAATTAAATCTATGTTCCTGAACCATGATCATTCAAATTTGGTTACAGAATAGCTATCACTCCTTTTGAACTAAGAACTATGTTTTTGCATCAACAAAATACATCGTAAAACACTATTTAGGGCATTTGGTAATTACCTTTCCTTCAGTTAGTATAAATATTACTGTTATACCTTGGGTAAAACAAGTGAAATACAGTATAATTTTTTGTTGTTGTTGTTGTATTTGTTTTTTGTTTTGTTTTGTTTTTTAAGACAGGGTCACTGTGTAACCCTAACTGTCCTGGAGCTCACTCTGTAGACCAAGCTGACCTCAAACTCAAGATCTGCCTGCCTCTGTCTCCCAAATGCTGGGTTTAAAGGTTTATGCTAACATTGTCTTTCTTATATATATATATATATATATATATATATATATATATATATATANTATATATATATATATATATATATATATATATATATATATATATATATATATATATACACTATAGCTGTACAGATGGTTGTGAGCCATCATTATTAGATGTAAGTACACTGTAGCTATCTTCAGACACACCAGAAGAGGGCATCAAATCTTATTACAGGTGGTTGTAAGTCACCATGTGGTTGCTGGGATTTGAACGCTGGACCTTCAGAAGAGCAGTCAGTGCTCTTAATCACTGAACCACCTCTCCAGCCCCCCAGCATTGTCTTTCTTTGTTGTCATTTCTTGACTTAATATTTTCTGAAATATACTCCTTCATTGCTCTTGAAGACTTAGAATTCATCAGATATTCAAACTATCAGAATTTATTAATCTATCAAAAAGTGGCCTTGAAAAATATCGCTAATCTAAACCTCTAGAAAGCTAAGGTGATGGTTATTTCCTGAATGAAGGTAATTTGAGTTTTTGTACTGTATAGAAACAGAAGAAAGCCCTAAAGCAAGAAGGCCTTGATGGCTCAAGCATCAATACACTGATGTTTCTGCTATAAATTACTTGTATAAAATACTTGCAAATTCAGCCTAACTCCTTTTACATTCCAGGTCCTGCAGTAGACTGGTGGGCACTTGGTGTTTGCTTGTTTGAATTTCTGACAGGAATTCCCCCTTTCAATGATGAAACACCACAACAAGTATTCCAGAATATTTTAAAAAGAGGTGATTCTTTTTATGTTTTCTAGTAGGATAGATTCAGAGTTGGAGGATGTAGCTCAATGGCAGAGCACTTGTTTAGCATATAAAAGACCTTTAATTGCATCCATAGGAGAAAGAGAATCATTTATCCCTATTAGTTGAGAACGATTTTAAAATCTGTTTAATAAAGGCATTTTAATAATAGAGTTAACCACGGGGTCCGAGGGGAAGAGAAAGAAAGGCATTCAGAAGAAAGTAAGATTGCCAGAAAGGCGTTGATTTCTTCAAGAATTGCAGAAAGTAAGACATACCATACCCAAGTGTAGCTCCCTAAGTAACATCAAACAACTTGACTTGCGTATTTGTACTTGTAGATATCCCGTGGCCAGAAGGCGAAGAAAGGCTATCTGATAATGCTCAAAGTGCAATGGACATGCTTTTAACCATTGATGATTCAAAGAGAGCTGGGATGAGAGGTAAGGGTTCCTCTGTGACCTGCTTTACACTTGCTAATTTGACTGTTACCATTTTATCAGAATTGGAGGATGTAGCTCAATGACAGCACTTGTTTAGCATACACAAGACCTTTAATTGCATCCATAGGAGAAATGATAAAATGATAGTTCCTATAGATATGCATTTATATGTGTCTTTATTTCAATTTAAAACTCAACCCAGTGTAGTTACAACTCACACACTGAATTTTGTAACTCCATAAGGTACCAGAAACAATATTATATCATTTCTTTTAGTTTAAAGAAATTTAAATCTCCTAAATCAATATTCCCACTACAATCATTAGTCATCTTTTTTTAAATAATTTTTTTAAAAATGTATTTATTATTATATATAAGTACAATGTATCTGTCTTCAGAAACACCAGAAGAGGGTATCAGATCTCATAATGGATGGTTGTGAGTCACCATGTGGTTGCTGGGATTTGAATGCAGGACCTTCAGAAGAGCAGTCGGTGCTCTTAACCACTAAGCCATCTCTCCAGCCCCCATTAGTCATCTTCTAATATTGTCCTTAAAAGTAGAAACAGTTTTGGATTTTCTTACTGACTTGTCAGTTCTTTATTTACTAGCATTTATATTGTTGCTTTTAAAGGTAAAGGATTGAAAGATAGACTTGGTGGCTCATACCTATAATCCTAGCACACAGAAGAATTGCCATGAGTTCAAAGCCAGTCTAGGCTCCAAAGTAAATAAAATAAAAGCCTGTCAAAAAATATGAAGAGGAGATGTAGCCCCACAGTAGACACTTGGCACAGAATGTGCCAGGTCTTGCACTCAATCACCAGCACTGCAAAGAAGAAACGATGAAAGAAATGCTTATTTTTAGCAACTATCACAGTGTAGTCCAGCCAGTGAACATATTTTCATTTTAGTAGGTAGAAGTAGTAAAAATATAAAGGAGACTTGGGCATGGTGACAGGCAGTATGAAGCCAACCTCAATAGGTCTACATAGAGACTATTCCAGAACAGGAAGGACTACATAAAGACTCTGTGTCAAAATAAAACAAAAAATGAAGAGTGTGACATCTTATAAACAAAGGTGTACTGTGGTAGAAATACCCTAGATACGTAGTGCTAACTACTAAATTCTAAAGATGCAGTCAGTGGAATCAAGTAAGTCAGAGACTTGGAGAGACTGAGAATTGTCATCAAAGACCAGAACCCAGCTATACTTGCTGGTGCATGCCTGGAAAGCCAGCACTTGAGAGACTAAGAAAATTGTAAAAACATTCAGTTTGAGCTACACAATTCTAAGCTACAGAGAGGAACTTTCTTTGTTTGTTTGTTTCATTTTTGGGTTTTTTTGTTTGTTTGTTTGTTTTGTTTTTTTAGAGACAGGGTTTCTCTGTGTAACCCTGGCTGCCCTGGAACTCACTCTGTAGACCAGGCTGGCCCTGAACTCAGAAATCCACCTGCCTCTGCCTCACAAGTGCTGGGATTAAAGGCGTGCACCACCACTGCCTGGCTACAGTGTGAAAAACCTTATTTCACACTGTACAACAAACAAAAAGACCAAAGCAAAAGGATAGTAAGTTTTTCATACAATGATTCATCAGCAATATATGTGGAATGTGCATGAAGAAAGATGTAGAAGGCAGAGTGAAAGACAGACTTCATATCTAAGTTGTAGGGCAATAGATGGTGCTTAGAGATTGCCATGACATGACAGGTGGTTGAGGAGGCGAATAAGAACTGGAGCATTAATCATGAGCTACAAAGGTAGGGAAGAAGCAAGTCAAACCATCTTCAAGTGAGGGACTGTGTGAGAAGATGCTGGCATCAAGAAAGATGCGCTTCTACAACATCCATTCATTCACTCACTTAAATATAATTCAGGCACCTATAATACACCAGGTAATGTACAAAATGACAGTATAAAGTATATAGCTTACTAGGGAGACACACATTAAACAAATATCACTGAGTGGCATATTAAAGTAGGATACATCTAAGATACTCTTTTTAATTCCTGAGAGCAGAGCTTAAGTAATGGTATCATATTCTGATTTTGGTTTTTTTATATATTTCCCTCTTAAGAACTAAAACAGCATCCTCTCTTCGGTGAAGTGGACTGGGAGAATCTGCAGCATCAGACTATGCCTTTCGTACCCCAACCAGATGACGAAACAGATACCTCCTATTTTGAAGCCAGAAATAATGCTCAACATCTGACCATATCTGGGTTTAGTCTGTAGCACATGCATGTCATTTTTATCTAACTTGTGATATAGAATGAAGTTTTACAATAATATGCTACTTAATACTAGATTGGTCTAAATGGGATAAAAGTCATTATTTTACCTAGACCGAACAGCTTTTAATTACTAAGTACAACAGCTTTTACAGAATTAAAACACTATAAGAAATATAATCAGTAATTAATCTTTACCTTAGAACTATATATAATCCATAATAGCTTTTTACATCTTATTCAATGCACTTTATGAAGAGTAAAGTAACAATAAACTAAAACACTACCACTCTAAATAGAGGGAATGAGCCATAAGCTTATCTGTATCTGCTGACTTTAATTCTATTCACTTTAGGGTTAATATCACACCCAAAAAAATGACTATTTCACTTAAATTTAACTTATTTGCACATGGTTACATGCAAAGCTGTTCTTGGGGCTGTCATATGAGACAAACATGACTGAAAATCATGTGAGCTAGTCATGATGGTGAAGGCCCCCATATTCAGGAGCAGATGCAACACAGGAGTATGTCTGCAATTTGAAGACTAAGGCCAGCCAGGACTATCTTCCTAAGCAGTATGTCTCTGCAGGGTGTGGATAGTGGAAAGAACTAAGGTTCTAGCTCCTTACTAGTGATGGAGTCTCGCTGCCTTGAATGCTCTTAGTGCTTCCCTCTACAATTCCTGCTTCTTTAAATGGGTAGTCGAAAGGTTGCGTGTGATACTTTAAGTGGTTTTAATAGCTTGTTCACTTTTAATAGAAAAATTTATACTTTGTCATATCATTTCAAACATCATGAGAGACAAACAGTAATAATTTCTTTTGCTTACAAAATGTAACTGTAATTAGTAGTTTCAGTATCATTCTTTCAAAGAATATGTACTAAGACTCAGCTCACAAATCTTATCTTAAACTAGTTGAGACTTTCAGTATTTCTCTAGAAGAGCAAAATTAAGATTTACATGTATCATGGGTAAGATTTTACTCGTACCCTTTTGATACTGGCCATAGTGCTTTCATTAACACCTAGTCACAGGCCATAGAGAATGTAGTTTGCAAAGATGCATAATCAGTGCTGGCTATTGAATCCTTACTGTACTTATTTTAGTAAAGACCACTTAATGTTCCAGTCACCTTTTTTACTAAAAATATTCAAAATATATTTACAACTTCACTTACTATGACTCACTTTCAGGTAACAGCATAATTCTAGTCTATTTACTCAACTATCCTGGTGAGTGTTTTCAAGTACTAGAAAGAAAAAAGCCTTTGGAATCAAATAATGGCTAAATAACTGTACTGCCAAACTGAAATGATGTGGGCAAGTTAAAAGTGAGCACTAAGATGCTGGAGGCTAGAGGTAGCAATTGTTTATTGTGCAAAAGACCTTGTGTTCAATCCCTACTAACACACAAATATTACTTTGTAGAATTAGAATAAACAGAACCATATTAACAAACAAACCTGGGGTTCAAGAGTCCTGGCCTATGATATGAGAGCACTGGACCCCAGCTGTGGGGTAAAAATGAGTCTGCAGAAGCAAGCCCCTAGTGGCTTCTTAAATCAAATCATTGGACAATTGGTTATAGTAAAATTAAATTCTGCTGTGGATTATTGAGAGGTCCTGGCCTGCCTGGGTCTACATGAATATAGCACTGACATAGTCAGAAAAGTATGTAAATAGATGGCTGAATAAGCAGGGAAACAATGTGCTATATATAAGGATACAGAAGAGAAGGAAGACACTGTATATTTTTTGTAAAATGCTTTTTTCTACTTTCCCTGTTTCCACAGAGTGAATCATAAACAGTTTATACATTTGTTTCATTTTCTTTTATTTTTACAGAGTGTGATTTAAAAAAAAAAAAAAAAGAATTATTTCTCCTTTCAAGATTAGTTAACCTACATTGCAGCAGTGTTGTTTCTTTGTGTGACTGAGTGATATCCTCCCCCGCCCCCCAATAAGCTCAGGTTGAATACTTGGTCCCTGGTTGGTGGAACTGTTTGGGAAGGATTAGGTGTCACTGTAGGTGAGCATTGAAGTTTCAAAAGGCTCAAGGCACTCCCAGTGAGCTTAGTTTTTCAAGACAGGGTTTCTTTGTATAGCCCTGGTTGTCCTATAGACCAGATTGTCTGCCTCTGAGTCTGGAGGGCTGCAAATAATAGTGTGCACCATCCCTGCCTGGCATAGGTGTTTGTTAATGTGCATTGGTGTTTGTTAATGTGCATTGGTGTTTTGCCTGGATGTGTATACTTGTAAAGATGTCAGAACTCCTAAAACTGAAGTTAGAGACAATGGTGAGCTGCCTTGTGGATGCTGGGAATTGAACCCAGGTCCTCTGGAGAAATAACCAGTGCTCTTAACCACTAAGCCATCTCAACAGCCCCAAGTTATTTTTTTAATAAGTTGCCTTGGTCATGCTGTCTTAATCATAGCAATAGAAAAGTAACTAATATAGATTATTTACAAATCCAGGTGACTTAATGGTATATGCATGAATTAGTAAGTAAAACATTCTGGAGGTAAAACAAAAACTAGGGCCAGCAAGTGGTTCAGCAGGTAAAGGCCTGCCAACAAACCCAGCCACCTGAGTCAGTCTCCAGGAGTCACATAGTGGGAGAGGGGTTTTTGACCTCTATACATGTGCTGTGACATGGGCATACACAAAAACATTAAAACTTAAAACATTACTGCATAGGACTTATTCCTTGTCTTAAGAGTTTCTGTGGCTGTGAAGAAACACCATAACCAAAACACAAGATGTGGAGGAAAGGGTTGATTTGGCTTATACTTCCATATCACTATTCATCATCAAAGGAAGTCAGGACAGGAACTCAAAACAGGGCAGGAACCTGGAGGCAGGAGCAATAGAGGCCATGAAGGGGTGCTGCTTAAGCCTCCTGGCTTGCTCAGCCTGCTTTCTTATAGAAGCCAGAACCACCCGCCAAGGGGAGGCACTACCCACAATGGCAGCACCCTCCCCCTTTAGTTACTAATTAAGAAAATGTCCTACAGGGGCTGGAGAGATGGCTCAGCGTTTAAGAGCATTGACTGCTCTTCTGAAGGTCCTGAGTTCAAATCCTAGCAACCACATGGTGGCTGACAATCATCTGTAATGAGATCTGACTCCCTCTTCTGGAGTGTCTGAAGACAGCTACAGTGTACTTACATATAATAAATAAATAAATCTTTAAAAAAAAAATATCGGATGTGCCGCAGAAGGACTTTTCTGGGTCTCTGGTTGCAGGTGAGCGAGGATTCGGCAAATGTGAGGTGACAAACAGACACGGACACAAGATAGTGTGGTATCTGAATGCGAATTGTCAAATTGAGCATCAGACTATTTATACAGAAGAAAATAGGGAAGTAAGTACACAAAACAG
>NC_034592.1:10215746-10217716 GCF_900095145.1 Mus pahari | reverse complement strand
TTTCCTTGAACTTTTTGCCTCGGGACAGTGCCCAGGTTTTTAGGGCCTGTTGGCGCTTGTCACTACTGGAAAGAATGTAGCACGGATGGAACACAGGGCCCCCAATAGAGGAGCTAGAGAAAGTACCCAAGGAGCTGAAGGGGTCTGCAACCCTATAGGTGGTACAACAATATGAACTAACCAGCATCCCCAGAGCTCGTGTCTCTAGCTGCATATGTAGCAGAAGATGACCTAATCGGCCATCATTGGGAAGAGAGGCCCCTTGGTCTTGCAAACTTTATAAGCCCCAGTACAGAGGAACACCAGGGCCAAGAAGTGGGAGTGGGTGGGTAGGGGAGCAGAGGCGGGGAGGGTATAGGGGACTTTGGGAATAGCATTTGAAATGTAAATGAAGTAAATACCTAATAAAAATTTTGAAAGAAAAAAGGAAAGTGTCCTACAGCCAGATTTTATGAGGTGCTTCCTCAATTGAGGTTCCCTCCTTTCAGATAACTCTAGCCTGTCAACTTGAGATCAAAATAGCCAACACAGCCCTTGAATAGAAAATTGGTTTGCTATCACATTTGCAGTTCATCACCTAATATTCTGCCACCAGATAAAGCACTGTTGTGTAATGGTATTTATTGGGAATAAATAATTTATCATCTAAATTTACACCTGACAAGAAACTTAAGAATAAAAGTGAGATTTCCCCACAGAAATCAATCGCCTTAAGAAATAAGAATGCCGCCGGGCGTGGTGGCACACGCCTTTAGTCCCAGCCCTTGGGTGGGAGGCAGAGGCAAGTGGATTTCTGAGTTCCAGGCCAGCCTGGTCTACAAAGTGAGTTCCAGGACAGCCAGGGCTATACAGAGAAACCCTGTTTCGAAAAACCAAAAAAACAAATAAGAATGTCACCCCCAACATGCCTCTTTCACATAAACATTATTTGGGCTAAAGGCAATTTGAAATAGCGGACACCAGGAAATCATCTCTATCCTTTTGTGTATGGGTAGGTATAAATTCTTCTTCACTGAAGACAGCTCTAGTGTGAGCCAAGAGATAGCACCTTATTCTATACCTTTTACATTCTCAGCTCCACATCTGTTGAAACTTAAAATGACTCTCTTGTCCTTTGTAGGGTGAGGCAAGAGGACTGCTTCAAGTCTAAAGCCAATCTAAGCTGCATAGTAAAGCCCTATCTCTCTTGGTGTCTTGTTTTTTGCTCAAGTTATATATAATAATATGCCTTTATTTAGTCTCATGAACTTATCTTTTTGCATGGTACTGGAAATTGAACCTCTTGAGTCACATGCTTGGCATTTGGGACAGTTGTATCTGCTTGGCATTTGGGACAGTTGTATCTGCTTGGCATTTGGGACAGTTGTATCTCCTGCTTGCCATTTAAGATCACTGTATATGAACCACTGTTTGTTCTTGCTTTAGCTTTGTACACAATCAATACAGTTAACATTTCATTTCTCATTAACCTTTTATTTTTTAACTTAGTTTTACAATAAACAGAAAAGCTGATCATTAAAAAAATACCATAGCTGTCGATTTCTAAAATGAGGTTCATGTTTTAATGCATTACCACTATATCCTGTAATTGCATCCTTTATATACAGGAAATGTGTGCAAAGTGCTTTCAAACTATAAAGTAATTCTGATATATAAGATACAAATGGCTGCCCTTAGGAGTTCGTTACANTTGACTTGCAATGAATCGCACTGGTTATAGCTTTGATTTGCATTCTATTTATATAAGAAAAAAAGCCATCACTTTATCATACCAACTTCTTTTGTAATTTAAAACAAAAGTCACAGGTCTAAAGTTTTCTATAATTCAGTTTTTCTTCCTTTTAAAAAGTAGAAGATAGACTTGAGGNTTTTTTGTTTTTGTTTTTAAAGATTTATTTATTTATTATGTGTAAGTACACTGTCTTCAGACACTCCAGAAGAGGATGTCAGATCTTGAGATGGCTGTGAGC
>NC_034592.1:10198517-10214276 GCF_900095145.1 Mus pahari | reverse complement strand
CTATGGATGCTACTTAAAATCTAGTTGACATTGATTTTTCAAGTATCATCAATTAGTCTTTAAAATGTTACCATTTGTGTAGTGCAAAGAATATTTATGTATATAAACCAAACTACTGGACAAAAAAGAAATGTAATCATCAGAACTGAGATTTTCTTGTGAATTCCACTTCATTTCCAGTCCATCTCTTAGGTCATCTTGGCCCAGCAGTCTTCTTGAGTAAAAGTCCATTTCTTCAATTTAGTTTTCTTTAAAAAGAAAGTAAAAACCAATTTCCTGTAAGTATAAATGTAACCTGAATATGAAGCACAATCATACCAAAGAATTTCATGGACAAAACACAGCATTCAAACTCATAATAAAACTGTAAAACTACAAATGACTTAAGGTTACTTCATGTGACTTAACTTGGGGGGAAAAGATGTAATTGCAGGCAGTCAGATTATCAAATGTATTTATTCATTTACTACTGCTGGTCTAGAGCTAAGCCTAAGACTTTTCATGTGCTAAGTATATGCTGTATGCCAAGCTATAATAGCCCTCAAGCAGTTTCTAATAAATAATTTCAATTTATATCTTTCCTTTTACCTTCTAATTTTCATACTTTTCTAACTGGCTGGTATATAGTTAATACTTAGGGGTCTTAATTCATAATTTTATGAAAAAAATCAAACTATGAAACAGTTGTCCAGACTTATTTTCATGTACTGGATCAGGGATTCAGAGACTAAATAAAGCAGGCTCCTAGCTCAGTTCAGGTTTTAAGCAACAGAGGATCTCTGCATCAAGAACAAAATTGAAATGCCTGACAAAGACAAGTAGGTGGTTCTGAAGAAAGCTGTTTGCAAAGGTGTAGCAGAAACCCATGAAAATACACACAGTTGAAGGAAATCAATGAATCCCTTAAAGAAAGCCAAGAAAATACCAACAGTTGAAGGAAATGAATAGAACTCGTCAAGATCCAAAAATAGAATTAGAAGCAATGAACAAAGCACAAACTGAGGAAATTCTGGAAATGAAAAATTTAAGAATTCAAACAGGAACTGCAGAGGCAAGCTTCATCAATAGAAGAATCTCCAGCTTTAAAGATACTATAGAAGAAATGGGGGCTGGTGAGATGGTTCAGTGGGTAAGAGCACCCGACTGCTCTTCGGAAGGTCCAGAGTTCAAATCCCAGCAACCACATGGTGGCTCATAACCATCCTTAACAAGACCTGAGGCTCTCTTCTGGAGTGTCTGAAGATAGCTACAGTGTACTTACATATAATAAATAAATAAATCTTTAAAAAAAAAATGGATATATCAACCAAAGAAACTGTTGTATCTAAAAACTCCTGACACAAAACATCCAGGAAATCTGGGACACTAAATAGAACAAATCTGCCAGGCAGTGGTGGCACATGCCTTTGATCCCAGCACTTGGGAGGCAGAAGCAGGCCGATTTCTGAGGCCAGCCTGGTCTACAAAGTGAGCTCCAGGACAGCCAGGGCTACACAGAGAAACCCTGTCTCAATAAATAAACAAGAGCAAACCTAAGAATAACATGAATAGGTAAAAGAAAGGAAACCTAGCTTAAAGGCCCAGAAAATGTTTCCAACAAAATCCTAAGAATTTTTTCCTAACTTAAAAATGTCAATGAAGGCCCAAGAAACATTCAAAGAACCAAACAGACTGAATCAGAAAAGAAAGTTTCCTCACCACATAATAATCAAAACACTAAATACACAGGGCAAAGAAAGAATATTAAAAGCTGCAAGGGGGAAAAAAAAGACCAAGTAACATCTAAAGGCAAACCTATTAAAATTACACCTGACTTCTCAATTGTGCTGGACACTTGTACTGTAGACTCTAAGTGACCACAGATGTCAGCTTAGACTACTATTGCCAGCAAAACTTCCAATAGCCATAGAAGAAGAAAAAAAGATATTACATGATAAAGCCATATTTAGACAATATCTAATGTAAATCAAGCCTTACACAAGGTGCTAGAAGGAAAATTCCAACCTAAGGAGGTTAACTACACAGGAAATAAGTAATTGCATACTAGCGAAATCAAAAGAAGGGAAACACACCAACAACAAAATAACAAGTATCAACAATCATTAATCATTGATATCTCTCAGTGTTAATGGTCTCAAATGAAAAGAGACACAGACTAACAAAATGAATGCAGATCCATCCTTCTGCTATATATAAGAAACACACCTTAACATCAATGATAGACATTACTTCTGAGTAAAGGGTTGGAAAAAGATGTTCAAAGCAAACAGACCAAAGAAAAAAGTGGGGTAGCCACTTTAATATCTACCAAAAGACTTCAAGCCAAAACTAATAAGAGATGGGAGAGGACACTAAATACTCATCAAAAGAAAAATCCAAGATTGTTGGGGTCTCCCAGCTCTCTGTTACCACTAGACCACCTGCGGTGGTAATCTTCAGATCTGCCAAGCTTGTCTTACTGTTTATACTAATCGCTGTCTTCAGATGTACCAGAAGAGGGCATCAGATTTCATTACTGATGGTTGTGAGCCATGTGGTTGCTGGGATTTGAACTCAGGACCTTCGGAAGAACAATCAGTGCTCTTAACCACTGAGCCATCTCTCCAGCCCCCTGCAGTCGCTAAGAACCACCGGTGATAATCTTCGGATCTGCCAGAGCTGCTCTACTGTCACTGTCCTTCAAAGTGTCTCCATCGCCTGCTGAGAAGACCGGTTGATATTCCAGAGAAAACATCCTGTGGACCCGCCTACGGACACTCATCTTTGCCTTCAAAGACTGGGGCTGGGGACTGGGGGTTTTCCCCGCGCTGTATAAGCTGAGCTCTTTTCATTAAACTTTGGACTTCGATCAGAACACCTTTTGTCCTGGCCCTGTTCCTCTCCCCGTCTATTTCCTTTCAGCCCAGCCCTGCCTTTCAGGATAGACCCAGACTGAAATGAGTGTTATTGCAGGCAGAAACTCACACAAGATGACGTTTCAATTCTTAATATCTATGCTGCAAATATAAGGGCATTCACGTTTGTAAAAACAAACAGAAAATAACAAAAGAAAACCACTATATCTTAAAATCACATATTGACTCACACACTTATATTAGGAGACTTCAATAGCTAACTTTCATCAATGGTCAGCAGGTCATACATACTTAACAGAACTACTAAACTAATGGAAATACTGGAGCTAACGTGTTATAAACCAAATGGGCCTAACAGATATTTACAGATCATTTCAGCCAAGCACAAAAGACTAGCTTCTCGACACCTCACAGAACTACCTCCAAAACTAACCACACACTCAGACATAAAACAAGCCTCAACAGGTACAAGAAAATTAACTGAAATAACTCCAGCTGGATGTCAACAATAGAAATAACAGAAAGCTTACAAACTCATTGAAACTGAACAACTCTCTATTCAATTAAAAAAAAGGGTCAAGACAGGAAAAAAAGAATTTTACTTTATAGAATTCAATAATAATAAAGGCACAACATAACAAACTTACAGGATACAGTGAAAGTGGTTCTAAGAAGCAAGTTCATAGCACTAAGTGTCTACAAATGACTATACAAGTTTGCACTCCCACCAGCAATGGAGGAGTGTTCTCCTTGCTCCATATTCTTGCCAACATGAGCTGCCACTTATATCCCTGATCTTAGCTATTTTGTCAAGTGTAAATAGAATCTCAAAAGTAGTTTTGATTTGCAATTCTGAGATGGCTAAGGACTTTGAACATTTATTTGTTTCTCATTCATTTGATTTTCCTCTATTGAGAATTCTCAGTTTAGATCTGTCCCCGTGGGGTGTGGTGGCGCACGCCTTTAATCCCAGCACTTGGGAGGCAGAGGCAGGCAGATTTCTGAGTTCAAGGCCAGCCTGGCCTACAAA
This sequence comes from Mus pahari, assembly GCF_900095145.1. NCBI lineage: Eukaryota > Metazoa > Chordata > Mammalia > Rodentia > Muridae > Mus > Mus pahari. Next base: position 10,210,391 of record NC_034592.1, on the reverse strand, counting down.
GTGAGTTCCAGGACAGCCAAGGTTACACAGAGAAACCCTATCTCAAAAAAAAAAAAAAAAATCTATTCCCTATTTGGGGCTTAAGGGTCTAGAGAAATGGTAGGACAAATGGGAATAGGTAAGCAAAGTCCAATTTGATCTAAGGCCTACTCCTTAAGAAAGAATTCACCCCTGACTTGACTCTGATTGGGCAACCAAAGAGACTAGTTAGCTCAGAAGCCTAGGTTAAAGCCACATACTACAACTCGTCTACAAGGGGGAAAAATCAATATAACAATTCCCAATAATTCAGTTACACTAATAGTTCAGTGCCTTATCTAGTCATCATCAGAGAGGCTTCCCTCTGGCAACAGATGGGAACAGATGCAAAGACCTACAGCCAGACATAATTTGGAGAGACTATATTGGAAGTTTCCATCAACCCCTCCTCTCAGACCTCAAGGAATGCTGTGGAAGAAGAGCTACAAGGGACAGGGGTCACCAGAAGAAAAAAGCCCTTTGAATCAACTAAGCAAAATGAGCTCACAGACTGAAGCAGCAAGCACAGGGTCTGCATGGGTCTGCACCAGGGCCTCTGGTGCTTTCACTTAGCTTTTCTATGGGACTCCTGACTGACAATGAGTATGTCTCTGACTCTTGTGTCTGCTTTAGGGACTCTTCCTCCTGTTGAGTTGCCATGTCAACCTCAATATGATCATTTTTTTTGCTTCATTTATATTTCATTTTATCCTGTTTGGGTATAATCTCTTAAAAAAAAAAAACCTGTTCTTTTCTAATGAGAGGCAGAAAGGGAGTAGATCCGTAAGGGAGGGGAGGTTGAGAGGAAATGGGAGGATTAGAAGGAGGGGAAACTATAATCGGTATATAATGTATAAAAAATCTATTTTCAATAAAAGAAAAAATAATGCCAGGTTAAGGTACCCAAATCCCCTCAGGCATACAAGTCATTTCCTTATCAAATTTAGTTCTGCCTCCCTCCTAGGATCATCTGCCACATACATACACAAAATGTGTTTAAACATACCTCACTAAAACACACTGTACTGAACAATCTGCATTGGAAAGATAGTTTAACATGGAAAAACTCAATAAGGCAGAAAACTTTATTATTATTTATCTCTGAACAATTAAAGGGACACTTAGAAGAAACAGTAAGCCTCCTTTACTAGACTGGTGCTAGCAGTGATGTACTAAGGCAAATGAATTACTGAACTACTCCAGTTTTCAAAGGAATCTGGTAGGACAGGCCTATAATCCCAGCACTTGGGAGGCTAAGGCTACTACAAATTCATAGCTAGCCTGCGCTCAAGCAAGCCTAGGCTAAGACTGAAACTCAAGCTCAAAAATGGAAGAACACAAAGAATAAACAAAAAAGCCCAATTTTCTATTAACTACTAAAACTATTTTTCTTCCTTATGTAGCTGGCTCACCTGGCACTCCTGCTCCTCCTGTGCCCACCCCACAAATTCTGAAATTACAGGCATGGATTATCATGTCTGGATATGTCACTTGTTTTTTAACCCTTCACAATGTGATAAGCGCTTCAATCTTAAATAAAAAATTTTTATTGTTCTATGTCAAACTTCTCAACTAGTTTCATTTTCTATATTTTCTGTATGTGCATGTGTTTGGAGGGGAGTTGCATGTGTGTATGTGTTCATGTGTGTGTAGGTGCATGACTGTATGCCAGTTGTATATAGAAGCCAAAGATCAACTTCAGGTATCATTTTTAGATACTCCTTCTCTCGACCTTCCTAATGCTGTGGCAGATTGAGAACTGCTGCCTTAGTGGCTATCCATGGTTTAGAACAGTGTTTCTCAACCTGTGGGTCGCAAAGCCTTTTAGGCTCAACTAACCCTTTCACAGGAGTCACCTTAAATCCATCAAAAATTTCAGATATTTGGGCGTGGTGGCGCATGCCTTTAATCCCAGCACTTGGGAGACAGAGGCAGGNGGATTTCTGAGTTCGAAGCCAGCCTGGTCTACAAAGTGAGTTCCAGGACAGCCAGGGCTTCACAGAGAAACCCTGTCTTGAAAAACCAAAAAAAAAAGTACAGTTATGAAGTAGCAACAAAAATAATGTTATGGTTGGGAGGAACTGTATAAAAGGTCATGGCATTAGGAGGATTGAGGACCATTATTTTAAAGGGGGCGGTGAAACTCAAGTAGGCCAGGTTGGCTGGTCCCTGATGGGCCTGTATCTGCCTCCTTACCATTGGTATTACAAACGTGCAGCCATGCCCAGCTCTGTTCTGTAGTACTGAAAATTGAACTGATGCTTGCTGTGCAACTGCACTATCTCCATAACCCTAACTGCTGCTTTCTACAAAAGAAACATGAAAAGAAGCTTGGGGGAGGCTAGAAGGTACATCGCAATGGTAGACTGTTTGCCTATATGAGTCCCTGAGGCTCTGCACCTAATATACCCCCAAATAAAATTAAAAATAAAAAGTGGGTTTGAGCAGGGTATGGTGGTCCATGCCTTTACTCCCAGCAGAAACAGGTGGATCTCTGTGAAGGTGAAGTGCATTCCAAGACAGCCAGGGCTGTTACACAGAGAAACCCTGTTTTGGAAAACCAAAAAAAAAAAAAAAAAAAAAGGAAGGGGTGAAACTCACGCAAAATACACATATTGTAGAAGTGATTTAAGTTAATGTCTGTATCTTCAAAGAGCACACATATGAAGAAATTATAAAGGGACAAGTGCTACCAAGACAATGACTGCTGCTTCTGAAATTCTTTTTTTTTTTTTTTTGGTTTTTTGAGACAGGGTTTCTCTGTGTAGCCCTGGCTGTCCTGGAACTCACTTTGTAGACCAGGCTGGCCTCGAACTCAGAAATCCACCTGCCTCTGCCTCCCAAGTGCTGGGATTAAAGGCGTGCGCCACCACGCCCGGCCTGCTTCTGAAATTCTATTAAAGCTATTTCTAAATAAACAGCCTTTAAAAGCATGATATTTTCATTAGTCATAAAACTTAAAAAGCATATAGTCATTGTCATGTTACATAAATTAAAGGTGTTACAAATCCATCACATATTTGAGTGAAAAAAGTTTTATCTCTTACAAGTACCTAAAAATGCACAGATATCTTTTCCAAGGTAGTTTTGGTGTCAGGGTCAGCAGATATTCACAATGACAATTCATCTATAAAATGGACCTATCTCTTTAATTACCACTGCAAATTATGTCTACTGTAAGTTATAAGACTGCATGCACTATTTCAAGTAGAAAACTAGAGTATTACCTTCTCCTTCTTTGATAATACAAATGCGCCAACCACTGAGCAATAAAAGGCCATGTAATAGCAAAAGCTAATGCACCAGGGGACATCTCAAAGGGCCACCAAGCTGGTCTCTGAGAAAAAAAATAAGCTTGTCATTCATCTCTTAAATACCACATGGAGAAACTTAAAGAAATTCTTAATATAATTCAAACAAATAAAACTTAAAGACAGTCTTAATATATAATTCAAGCAAATAAAACTTAAAGATAGTCTTAATATATAATTCAAACAAATAAAACTAGGAAGAAACCTCCCCTCTGATAGGTTAGTCTGTGCTCAGTAAGCAGACTTAGGTCTAAGACTTAAGTAAACAGCCAGTGTTTTTACTATAGGAAGTAAGTTTATTCCAAAATACAGTAAAACACTCTCAAGGGAAAAAATGGGCAAAAGCCAAAGAGGCCACAACTCCAAATATATTTCTAGCTTCAACGCTCTAATGGGTAGATTTCATATTTAATGACTTAAGTATCTCATAAAATGTAAATGTCTTATAATTTATTTAAAACTCTTACCTGTGAGGAGGGTTGATTACTTGTCTGCAAAGATAATTTCGCCTTGAAATACAAACAAAAAGTAAAAGCTTTGACAGAATGAAAAAAAAATGTGTAATTTTGGATTTTTTTATTTGTGTCTATTTTAAGACAGGTCTCTAACCCAGGCTGGCCCTACAACTCCCAATATAACTCAATGTGAACTTCTAATCCTCGCTACCTCCTTGTGCTGTTGACACCACACACACACACACACACACACACACACACACACACACCTGATTTAATGCAGTATTGGCAATCAAACCCCAAGGTTTCATGCATGCTAGGCAAGCATTCTACCAGCTAAGCTACAGCAATATCCCCATGTAACATTTTTCTAGTTCCAATTTTTTTAAATAAGAAAAAATTGTTTTCTTGTTCTCTCATTTTGTGCTGAATTTTGATTACACTAAAGCCTACACTGACCACATCTGCTGGGGGTAGGGGATGGATGTACGACAGGGTGGCTCATGTCTGTAGTCTCAGTATTGGAAAGGTGGAGGCAAAGAGAATCAGAAGTTCATGTTCAGTTACATTGGGAGTTGTAGGGCCAGTGTGGTCCCTAAACCTGTGAGGTATGCAAATAACTTATATTGTTTATATACTTAAAATTATATGAAATTATAAAAATAAAACTTCAAATCAATATTCAAGATATAGTTCAATTAGTAAAGTTCTTAAAAATGTACAAATCACTTAATTCCCAGAACCACATAAACCAAGAGCTGGTTCACCTGTAATCCCTGAGCTCAGAGATAAAGACTGGAGGATCAGATGTTTAAGGTCATCCTTGACTACACTGAGGTCATCAGGGGATATATGAGACACTATTTCTAAATTCCTTTTAAAATTATTTATTTAATCTTTCCACATTTTCATTTTTTATATGTATATATAATTTCATATATTTATACTTTTTTGTTTGTTTGTTTGTTTTTGTTTTTCGAGACAGGGTTTCTCTGTGTAACCCTGGCTGTCCTCACTCTGTAGACCAGGTTGGCCTTGAACTCAGAAATCCGCCTGCCTCTGCCTCCCAAGTGCTGGGATTAAAGGTGTGCACTCATCGTGCAGCAGCAGCCTCAATATTAATCAAATGACTATAAGCAATTCTCATGCTGTCTCTGAGAACCCACAATATGTACTTACAAGAAACTATATTCCATATCACTATGAGATATAATCTAAATTAAGCAAAAAATTTCAACTAATTTGGGAAATTGAGATTTCAATTTAGCTCTCATTTCAAAGACAAGTTCTCTTAGATTATGTATTAAAAACATTATTCTGGGCTGGTGAGATGGCTCAGTGGGTAAGAGCACCCAACTGCTCTTCCAAAGGTCCCGAGTTCAAATCCCAGCAACCACATGGTGGCTCACAACCATCCATAACAAGATCTGACTCCCTCTTCTGGGGTGTCTGAAGACAGCTGCACTGTACTTACATAAAAGAAATAAATAAAATCTTTAAAAAAAAAAAAACATTATTCTACTTTCTCCATTTACTATGATTTTAGAGAAAAAGAATGATCATTGAGATCATTGAAGAGAAGACACTTTGGCTGTAGGATGGTCTGAAACTGAAAGTTATTCCCTGCTGGCTGGCTTTCAGACTCCCAGCGTATGCTATACCAGCCACTGAGGGAGAAAAGGCATCAACCCTGGACCCTGCATATACGATACTGTCATGACAGGAAGATGTAACCTCTGGTGTAATAGTGGCATAACTGCCAAGGAACCAAACACTTCCTAAATCTATTTGAGGCCTGTGACACAGGAAGTTAATTATATCTGATACTATAAACCTGGCCCAAAGCCCATAGCTGGGAAGGTCACAGACCTAGGGAGAAACATAGTATTGTTGTTTTACTAGATGGACATATCCAAATGACTTCTAAATATTTGCTTTGTACATAGATTAGTGCCAGTCCTAATCTTAGCTAGAGAAATTTCCTCTATGGTGAGGTTCCGACGCTCACAACTCTCAAGCATTGAGGATGACTCAGCCCTAAGTGGCACATCTGTATCAACCCTTAGCCTTAAGGGTCTGAGTAAAAGAGCGCAAGAGGATACGGAAAAATGCTATGAACTACTGTCTTAAAGATTTGACTGTTGTACTCATGAACTCATACCAACAAGCTGTTACATGCTCAACGCCTGGATAAGATTAAGACAGCCAAAATTTTAGCATGTATGGGAGAGGTGCTGATGGATCCCCACTTTACAGATTGCTGCGGGGAGGGTTGCTCTTTAAGGATGTGGTGAATAGTAAGTATTCATGTTTTGTTGATGGCTTCCTGCCCTTGTGTATATGGAAAGCACTAATTGGATTCAGTAGCTATTTTTAAAATGAAAGAAAGCCATGGTGGTGCTGAAGAAGCATAGACAGGAAGATCACAAGTTTGAGGACAACCTGGGCTACAGCTTAAAGCATAGTGGGAAAAGCCTTTAATCCCAGCACTTGGGAGACAGAGGCAGGTACATCCCTATGAGTTCCATATAGTCTACAGTGGTAATTCCAGGACAGCCAAAGCTACACAAAGAAATCCTGTATCAAAACTACCCCCCTCCAAGAAAAAAGAAAAAGAAAGAAAAAATGTTGTGGGCCTGAGAGATGGCTCAGTGCTTAAGAGCACTTGCTCTTCCAGAAGCACTGAGTTCAGTTTCTGGCACCTATATCAGGTTTATTCATTAGAAGAATATCAATTTGTATAAGAAAAAGTTCAACAATCTAGGATATCTGTGTTTTTCTTGTGTTTTATAAGTGACTACATATAGTGTCTTTTTCTTTTTTGTGATCTAGGGTTTGGATCCAGGGCCTAGAATATGCTAGCACCAAGTTACACCCTCAGTCTCTACTGTACTTTGTTTTCCAGCATTCAGTATTCCCTTTCATTGAAAATAAATTCTTTTCTAACATAATATATCTTAATTACAATTTCCCCTCCCTCCACTCCTACCAGCTCCTTTCCACCTCCCATCCCCTCAGATCCACTCCTTTCTGTTTCATTAAAAGAGAACAGGCTATCATCCAGAGACTGCCCCACCTGGGGATTCATCCCACATACATTTACTAAACCCAGACACTATTGTGGATGCCAACAAGTGCTTGCTGACAGGAGCCTGATATAGATGTCTCCTGAGAGGCTCTGCCAGAGCCTGACAAATACAGAGGTAGATGCTCACAGCTAACCACTGGACTGAGCGCAGGATCCCAGATAAAGGAGCTAGCGAAAGGACCCAAGGAGCTGAAGGTGTTTGCAGCCCCATGAACTAACCAGTACCCCCAGAGCTCCCAGGGACTAAACCACCACCAATCAAAGAGTACACATGGAGGGACCCATGGCTCCAGCCACATATGTAGCAGAGAATGGCCTTGTTGGATATCAATGGGAGGAAAGGCCCTTGGTGCTGTGAAGGCTTGATGCCACAGCATAGGAGACTGCCAGGACAGGGAAGCAGAAGTGGGTGGGTTGGTGAGCAGGGGGAGGGAGGATGGGATAGGGGATTTTCAGAGGGGAAATGAGGAAAGGGGATAACATTTAAAATGTAAATAAAGAAAATATCTAATTAAAAAAAAAAACAGAAGATAACAGGCTTCTAAGGGATAATAATAAAATATAACAAAATACAAGACAAAGCAAAGCAATTATATCAGAATTGGACAAGACGAACAGAAGAAAAAGAGAAGGCAGAAGAATCAGAGACTCACTCTGATTTTTCATTCTCAGCAACCTCAAGGGTTTAACATCCTTAAATCTTAGAGCGCCAAAAGATAGTAAAGATCAATCTATCACTCTATATTGATCTCTGGTGTCTAGTTTTAAATATTTTTATAATAAAAGTAACTTACCCTAAATAATTAGCAATTAATATCTTGCCTCTAGCCAGCACAATACAAATAGAAAATGGTTACTATACAAAAATTACTTTTTTTTTTCTGAGACAGTCTCTCTCTACATAGCCCTGGCTGTCCAGGAACTGTCTATGAAAACCAGGCTGCCTCCCACGCAAGGCTAAAAATGACTCTTTAATGATAACTATTATGTATTAGAAAAGAATTTGTTCTTTTCTAATTAGTTCTTTACACTTAAGTGTTTAGCAAAAATTTTTCTTCTAATACCAAGTATCCAATCTGTCACTCCAATGTGCTGAGGTTTTATTCTCTTTGGCGCTGCAGATTGAACCCAGGGACCTGTAAAAGCTAGGCCATTTAACTACACTCTCTAGCCCTCTCAAATGCTCAACCTCACACTCTAAAAATTCTTCTATTAATGGAAATGGCACCCATCTTTTAGGTCAGTCTCTTCTTAAACAATATGTTCAAAACTAGGTGATTTTATTATTAACAAAAATTTTTATTTGTGAAAACATGTATTTATGCAAATCTGAATATAAAGATGTATTTATGCAAATCTGATGGAGACAGATTTTAAACTGTTTTATAGAATCAAAAAACATAAGCTAACAATGAGATAAATTCAGTTAACTTACCTGCGAAGCAGTTAGTGTTTCCAGTTTATGAAGTCTCTGGAGGACGTTCTGCATGTCCTCCTGTAGTCTAATGAGCACAAGAGCGATCTGCTCGTTGAGGCTGCCTCTAGATCCCCGGTCTGAGCCCCAGCGTTCTCCATCACCTCCACTTCCTACTTGCTGACCCTTGGTTCCTTCGCTCAAATATGGCATTCTATGCCCTACTTTAAGAGAGTAAAGTAAGTTAGCTAAAAATAAAGGTTTCTTTTTCAAATTGAAATAGTCTATTATTCACTTTCCTTGTTAATTCCTTCATATGTAAATAAATGTACAAAGTAAAATAAAAGCAATGAATAAGTACATAAAATAAACTATTAGCATTAAAAAAATCAATATTTAAACATCTATTCTCTATTAGAGGAATACTGTACACAATTTACTAATATATGACCATGTTTATACAATTCAGAAGGATAATACATGTTCAGAGTACATGTTAAAAAAAGAAAAAAAAAAAATCTTTACTGTGGCTAGAGAGATGGCCCAGCAGTTTCGAGCACTTGTTGTTGCTCTTGCAGAGAAACCTGGGTTTAGCTCTAGCACCTGCATGGTAGCGTAAAACCATTTGTAATTCCAGTTCCAAAGAACCTAACACTCTCTTCTGAACAATGTGGGCACCAGCCATGCACATGGTGCACTATACATACAGGCAAATATTCATACACACAAAATAAATTTTTTTCAAATGTAAATGCTCATTACTGCAAATAAAACATTTAAACTAAAAAGCCTTAATTGTTGTTTTAAAGTAATAAAAGTTATATTAAATAACAAAACTTTCCTTCTTGGTTTCAATATATTGCTAACACATAAAAGGGATTTCTAATTATAAACTGCATACCCCTTATACATATTAAAATATCTACTAAGATTTTCCTATATTACCACTTATTTTTTCATATGCACTGATTTAAAACTTGGCTTTATCCTACATAATTATTTACTATTTACATCATATTATAAGCATTTATCTCCACCATTGACTCTTACTCCAAAAACACTTATATAATTACATAAATTCCTTAATATAAACAATGAAGTAATTGATTCAACCATTCTGCACACCAGACTAGAAATTATATAAAATTCTGCTAATACACAAGAAGGTGCAGGGAGTGGCACATGCTTGGGAGGTAGATGCAGGAAAAGGAGATGTTCAAGGTACCCTGGGCTACATAAAGAGGTCAAGGCTAGCCTAGCACACATGAGACTCTGTCAGAAAAAAAAAAAAAACAAAAAAACACAGAAAACAATTATTTTAAGACCAGATGTGGGCTGGCGAGATGGCTCAGTGGGTAAGAGCATTGACTGCTCTTCCGAAGGTCCTGAGTTCAATTTCCAGCAACCACATGGTAGCTCACGACTATCTCCAATAGGATCTGATGCCCTCTCTGGCATGCAGGTGTACATGCAGATAGAGCACTCAAAATAAATAAATAAATCCAGGTTTTTTGTTTTGGGGGGTTTGTTTGATTGTTTGTTTGTTTGTTTTTCAAGACAGGGTTTCACTGTGTAGCCCTGGCTATCCTGAAACTCACTCTGTAGACGAGGCTGGCCTCGAACTCAGAGATACACCTGCCTCTGCCTCCCAAGTACTGGGATTAAAGGTGTGCACTGTCCTGCAAATAAATCCTAAAAAAAAAAAAAAGACTGGGTGTGGTACTGCACTCCTTTAATCTCAGAACTTGGGAGTCAAAGACAGGCAGATCTCTATGAGTGCAAGGCCAGTCTAGTCTATGTAGAGATCAAGGACAGCCACAGCTATACAGGAAGAACTCATCTCAAAAAAACAGAACAAAACAAACAAACAAAAAAAAAACTAAAATTATTTTAAAATTGTGTGTGTGATGTTTGTGTGCGATGGCACATACGAAAGTCCTAGGACAACTATCAAAAAATCACTCTTTTGCTCCACTGTGGGATCCAGGGACTGAACCATCAGGTGTATGTAGCAAGAAATTTTACCATCTCTCAGGCTTCAAACGTAATTTTTGATAATATAAATAATGTTGCAATGAATTTGTATATTAATCCATCTCTAAATTTTTGTTGACTCCTGTGTTAGTTACTTTCCTGGTTGCTGAACATACCTAGTCAAAGCAAATTAAGAAATGAAAGCTTTAGCAAAGCAGTAATGGCATGCACCTTTAATCCCAGAATTTAGGAGGCAGAGGCAGGCAGATTTATATAAGTTTGAGGCCGGCCTGATGTACAGAATGAGTTCCAGGACAGCCAAGAAAGGCCCTGTCTCAAAAAAAGAAAGGAAGGAAGGAAGGAAGGAAGGAAGGAAGGAAGGAAGGAAGGAAGGAAGGAAGGAAGGAAAAAGAAAAGAAAGAAAGGAAGAAAAGAAGGAAGGAAAAAAGAAAGAAAGGGAGGGAGGGAGGGAAGGAAGGAGGGAGTGACAGACTGAAGGAAGGTAGGTTTGATCTGGGCCTCCAGTCAAGAGGAAGTCCATCACACCAGGACTATCATAGCAGCAGGAGCATGTGGCTACGGGTCACAGTGGACGTGAAGTTAGAAAGCAGAGTGCAATGAACACCAGTGCTCTTCTCAGTTCCTCTTTTTTATTCAAAGTCCTAGATCAATTAATCTACTAGACATTCCTCTTAAGCCTGCCCATTGGCTTGACTCCTAGGTGACCCTAAATCCTATCAGGTTGACAACCAATTATTAACCATCAAGTGCCTTTAGTACAGATTTACAGATTGTAATATAATACTATTGAATCAAAATATTTCAAATTTGTCAAAGTTCTTAGTATTGCCAACTTATTTTTCAGAAGGCTAATGAAAGGTTTATGTTGTTCCCTCTTGTCCTTTATGTGTTCTCTCTCTCTCTCTCTCTTTCTCTCTCTCTCTCTCTCTCTCTGCACATGTGCCCACGTGTGTAGTGTGTTGCTGAGATTTGAGTCCTCACATGCAAGAAACAAACACTCTATTACTGAACTACACACCCCCAGCAGATCTAACCATTTTTATTACTGTATACTCTTATAGAAATGGAGTGTTACTGATCTTTCCTCATAAAAGAAGTTAGGGGTATTTCCTTCTTGTCTTTCTCACACACTCTTGGTTCAAAGGTATAGGCGGGAAATAAGTGTGAAAGCACACCCCAGTTAATTTGAGCTCTGGATACAGTTTTATATATAATGCAAGTAAAGGGCTAGGCCTATATAAAGTCAGTGAACTGAGTATAGAATGCAATCCCTGATTTTGTCTCTACTTCTATGTATTTGTGTACAAAAGCTTGTCCTAAATACACAGATACACAGACTCTACATATAGTTCTTCAACACTGCAGCAGTACAAAAGAATACTAATACAGTAATGTAATCTTTACCTGGAGTATGTTATGTTTTAAAATTTGCCTGCCTGCCTGCCTGCCCCTCTCCCTCTCCCTCTGTCTCTCTGTCTCTCTCTCTCTGTCTCTCTGTCTCTCCCCCCCCTCCTTCCCTTCCTCCCTCTTTGCTATGGACTTGCATGCCCTCTGGCCCCTGAGATACCATGGGATACTCTCATTTCCTTTCAT
>NC_034592.1:10193557-10198502 GCF_900095145.1 Mus pahari | reverse complement strand
TCTCTCTCTCTCTCTCTCTCTCTCTCTCTCTCTCTCTCTCTCTCTCTCTCACCCCCCAGGAATTACACGCAGTTCTGAACCCTGATATGGATGTTGGGAACTGAACCCAGATCCTTTGCAAGAGCAACAAACACTCTTCATCTCCAAGCCATCTCTCGGCCCTGAAGTTCAGTTTATTTCTAAACAAGCTCTGTGGTGGACGGCTTTGCCCGAGAGCAGGCTGACAAAGGTGCTCCGAGGGTAGTGGAGACAGTTCGGCTATGTGAATATTGCTTATAATACAACTTATAAAGGACATATTGGGCCTTAACCCTATTGAAATTTGAGAAGAATCCACACTTTGTTCAAATGCTTATTTCTCAATCCTTCTTTTTCCCTTTCCTTTCTCTATCAATGGCAGGGACTGAACTCAAGATATGACTGAGTTATACCTCTTATTCTACATAATTCTAAATTCTATATATTTATGTTCTCTCTCGCTCATCTTTTTTAAATAAATTATTTATTTATTATATGTGAGTACACTGTAGCTGTCTTCAGACACCTCAGAAGAGGGCATTAGAGCTCATTACAGATGGTTGTGAGCCACCATGTGGTTACTGGGATTTGAACTCATAACCTCTGAAGAACAGTCAGTGCTCTTAACCACTGAATCATCTCTCCTCTCTCATCTTTCAACAGTATCTTCATTTCTTACCAGAAATAACTACAACAAATACATTACCTTTTTTTTCTCATTCATATCTAGTCTACTCCCTGATAACATCACTATTCTTTTTTAATTCTTTTCACATTTATTTATTTAGTTTCAGATGTGTCAGAGAGAATGCTCATGCCAAGGCATGCATTAGAAGTCAGAGGACAACTTAATGGAAGTCAGATATATCCCCTTCAGTCCAGCGGTCAAACCTAAGTCTTCAAGTTAGGAGCCAGCACACTTAGCCGCTGACTGTCTTGCCAGCCCACATTGCTCTTGTCAATGTTTCCGTTTCAGTGTTCCTTCATGCTTAGTAGCTGATTTATAAGGAAAGATGAAAGATTCAGACTGACTTTACACAGGGAACAAGAGTAGCAGCAAAAGTTAGAGCAGCCAGTGACTGTTCAGAAGAGAGGCAAATCTTTACAAACACTCCATACATAACAGGCTGCTTGAGTGGCTCAGCACACAAGGATACTTGTTGCCTAAGCTCATGGACCTGTCTTTATTCATGGGAGCCACATGATGTAAAAGACTGACTCCTACAAGTTGTCCTCTGAGTTCCACATACATGCCATTGCATGTAGAGTGTATACACACACAGACAGACACACACACATTCTGTCTGTCTGTCTGTCTGTCTGTCTCTCTCTCTCTCTCTCTCTCACTCACTCACTCACACACACACACATACACACACACACACAGAGTGTTCTTTTAGAAAACACTACACAAAAGATTTAAAAAGTAAAGCTGGGCACTGTCACACCAATACGTGCCAGCCAGAGGCAAAAGGATCACAAGTCCCAGGCCATGTCTAGGCCTAGACAATGAGACTGTCAATGAAGGAGGACCACACACCTCTCCCTCTCCTGATACTGGAGAAGTCCTCGCTCTCTCCACCTCTCTTCTCACGGTGCGGTGCTCCACTGCTACTTCTGCCATCTTCTCCTCCGTGTTTCACTTCACCTTTGCCCTTGACTGTTATCATCTGCATTTTCCCAATGCTGCCATTTCCAGGAGATTGCTGAGCATCTTCACAAAACCCAGAGCTTTCCAAGTGCTGAGTAGGATCACCACCTAAATAATACTGAAAGTGTCCATTGTTTGACATAAAGCTATCTAAAGACTACAAATTTAAAATGACAGTTAAGACTTAAAAATATAAATGACAGACCAAAGTTTTCATAGTAATATAAATACTGTTTTTCTAAAAGGATCCTTTCATGTTCCTGCTGAAAATATTTGTTTAAAAAATTCTGCAATTTATATGTGGCTTCCCACAGACAGGAAATAATAGAGATAGGAATTTCCTTTTCAAGGAAACAGGATCCTTGCTTACCAACTTAGTAAGGAGTCAGAAGAGATTACCGCTCCATTGTCTGCTGAGATTCATGAGAAACAATATGCAGCACAGACGTCAGAGGTCAATCAAATTGGTACCTAACCCTTACTAGAGCTGAATATCGACTTTGGCCAGAAAAGGCTTCAAGTGACAACAAATGAATAAAGTCAGAAGTGGTGGCACATGCCTTTAAATTCCAGCGCTCAGAAGCAGAAGCAGACAGACCTCCGTTGGTTAGAGGACAGCCTGGTATGCATGGTAAGCTCCAGAGCAGCCACAACTCCGGACAGCCACTGATGCAAAAGCAGAAAGCACAAGTGAGCATGAGCCAAACCAAAGGCTTCATGGCAACAGATGCCAGCAATGTAGGTGGATGGAAGATGGTTTGAAAACTTCCAAAAGAATCGTACTGGTCTTAAAAACAATTGAGCATGGAATGCAAGAGAGGAGCTCTGCAGACTAGACAGTTTGGTGATACACTACAATAAATACAGAAGATGAGACTGTAGGAGAACAGAAAAAGGAAATGGTTCAGATACAAGCAAGTGAAAACTGAAGCCATAGGTGTCTCAGAGTTTCTGTTGTGTGCTAAAAACACCATGACCAAAAGTAAGTAGGGAAGGAAAGAGTTAATTTTACCATATAGCTTGTAAGTCATCACTGAGGGAAGTCAAGGCAGCAGCCCATGAAAGAGTGCCTTGCTCTTCATGGCTCGCTCAGCCTGAGTTCTTCCACCATCCAGGAGCATAGGCCCAATGGTAGTGTGTCTGTCCACAGTAATCTTGGCCCATGTACATCAATCACAATCAAGACCCCACAAGGATATTTTGGTGGGAACATTTTCTCAATTGAAAGTCCCCTTCCCAAAGTTACTCCAGCTTCTGCCAAGTTGACATAAAACTAGTGCCACATACTAGGCAGAGTAGAGTTCAGAAGAGAGAACACACTGAGTTTGTTTCTTTGACAGTTATCAGCCACATCATGGCTGAAACCAAATAAGCAGTAACCAAGACTGGAATCCTGAGGATTAAGAAAGATGAAGAAAAAGGTGAAAACAAAAAAGTATATGCCATACTGCACGAGGGAGGAACGAGGGAGGCACAAGCAGGTGCCATCACAGGTCAATCTCTATCAACATCAGACATGAGTACGTATGGAGTTCTGAGCCAGCCAAAGCTACGTAGTACAACTTTATCTTGAAGAGGGGGGATAAGGTACTAATCACCAACTTTCATGGGTTTTTTGGTCGTTGTTTTATTTTGTTTTGGGGAGTCTTACTATGTAGCCTTGGATGGCCTAGACTTTTCTATGTAAACCAGGCTGACCTCAAACTTGGGGATATGACTGCCTCTGCCTTCCAACTGCTAGAATTAAAGGTATAGGCCACCACAGCCAACAACAGACAATATTTTTTTTTACAAAAGTAGTTTTTGGTTTTAAAGTTTTCATTTTACTTGTAGTTGTGTGTGTATGTGTGTGCGCGCACACACATGTAAACATTTTGTATGTGACTTTGTATGGTTTTTGCAAATAAGAGTAATGCCCCTAAAGCCCAGAAGAGGGCACCAGACCTCCCACAGCTGGGTTCATAGGCAACTGTGAGCTGTCTTGACATGGATGCTAGGACTCGAACTTGGGTCTTAACTGCTAAACAAGCTCCACAATCCTAGAACTAAAAATTTTAGCTGACTGGAATATAGTCAGTATGAAGAATTTATGTCTGAAGATCATTCCATTTTCTTCACTAATCAATGTTTTAGCAGGGACAGTAGCATAAACAGTTTTGTACAAAGAATCTCTTATATGTAAGCATCACCTGTCAATAAAAAGCTGATGGTCTATTAGCTGAGACAGGAAGTAGAAGGTAGGAGTTATGGTAGAGAGAAATTGGAACTCTGGAAGTTAGAGAGGTGAGAGACTTTGTCCAGACTCAGAAAAGATGGACGAATGAAAATGAGGAGAGGTAATTAGCCTGGTGGGAGACACAGACTAGAATAAACAAATGAACCATTTGTTATATATTTGTTATAAAAGTTATGAGCTAGTCAGGGAATGAGTCATAGCTTTTGGCATAGGTATTTATTCATAAATAATTAAGTCTCAGAGTCATTGTTCTGAGAGCAAGGAGGCCAGGGAGAAAAGCTCACGGATACACAGTTTACACTTCCATTCTCCCTGCCACAGAATATTTATAAAATGCACATATGGTAAATTATCATGGAATTCTATATCATTATATTATTCTATTATTTATATTAGCATGCTAATTCTAATGTAGTTCTACTATAATTTGTATTTTAATTCTACTATTATAGTATTCTAATAAAATGATGTGGTATATATTTTGTGTGTGTGTTATGTGTGTGTGTGTGATATGCCCATGTATCAGTGCAGGCATGTACTCCCATGGTACACAGGCAGAGGCCAGAGAGTATCTGATAGCCTATAGGATTTCTTACTGCACCTAGACCTGACAGCAGAAAACCCCAGTGGCCATCCTCTCTCTGCTCCCCATGGTATTGAAGAAGAGCAGGCACACAGCCAGCCTCTGCTTCTCGAGGTCTGGGATTGAGGCTGTGCACCACCACGCTGGCCTCTACGCATGGCTTTTGATATGGACGCTGAGAATTCAAACCTAGGTGCTCACATTTTTGTGTAGCAAGTTCTCTTACACACTGAGCCATCTCTCACCCTTATTATACACTTTAATTTACACATACTCTCACATGAAACTATAAATATTTAAGCATTTTCAAGGTTTATTTAGTCATGTTTGTGTGTGTGTGTGTGTGTGTGTGTGAGAGAGAGAGAGAGAGAGAGAGAAAGTGTGTGCATGTGTGATATGTAGTAGATACTCCAATGTGTTCATGACTGTTATTTTTTTTTCTTTTTTTTTTTTTATT
>NC_034592.1:10162973-10192771 GCF_900095145.1 Mus pahari | reverse complement strand
AAGTGCTGAGTAGGATCACCACCTAAATAATACTCTTCTTGTCCAAGTTGCTCCATAGAATCACAGTACACTTCACTATCTGAATCACTTGTTAAATGATGTACTCCTGAAGCATCCTCACTGGGATCTTCATTTGTATCTAAATACGAACAAATGTCCAGACAGTGTAACTATACTCTAAGACAAGAAAAATATATTTTCATTCTATTTTTCAAAATTCAGCATTATACTCATCCTGGGAGAGAAATCTGTCTCCCAGAATGGTCTCAAATCTACAAGGTTCCTGCCTCAGCTTCTGAAGTTACAGATACTCCACTACACCTGGTTCCAAGTCATGGTTTTTTGTTTTTTTTTTTTAAATAAGCTTCCAAAACTTTATATCTACTTAACTGAGCAAGTCTCAGCCAGACTCAGGCAGTTAAGGCAGGAGAATGAGCAGCAGTTCTAGGCTACCAGGTCTACAGAGCGTGGTCCTAACAAAATATACCAGAGACTAGTGGAGCTGGCAGCCAACCTAAATTCAGTCCCCAGAACTCACGTGGTAGAAACTCAACTTGTCCTTCCTGACCTCACAGACCCTCCACAGACTTACCATGGTACATACACCACATACTATGAACAAGCTGAAAATGAAACAAATGTAATTCACTGTGCTTCAAAGTAACTAACCCTTACAGTATTAACAAACCCTAAGAAGACATTACTAAACATGAAAATTTAACTCCTAAATGATTTCTAAACATCCTAGAACTATTAAGAGTGTTTTAACTGTTGGAAAATGATTAGAGAGGGTCACTTGAGGACAATACCTTGGTGAACACAGACAATGGTGTTTCCTGTCTGCTGCGAGCTCTGATCTCCAAGCTTTTCATCTTCACTGCTTCTGGTGCTCCGGGAAGAATCAGTGTGAATGTCACTCTGTATATCCTGACCAAAGCTATCTTTATAGCCATTGGTAACAATTATTTCCAAATTCTTATCTGTTGATTTCTTCATCATTTTCTTATCTTGTATGAAAAAAGAGAGAGAGAGAGAGATGTACGAAAGTACCTAGCAGCCAGGCATAATGACTTAGTTTTTTTTAATCCCAGCATTCAAGAGGCAGAAGTAGATGGATTCTGAGTTCAAGGCCAGCCTGGTCTACATAGAAAGAAAAAAAAAATTTTTTTTTCTAGAATCACTAGTCAATTCCCAAACTACCAAAATCCTCTAAATGGTTTCCCATCTAGATAGGAGAAATGGATGGCTCCTTGCAAAAGGAACTACTACATATCAAAGCTCACCCAAAATTCACATTAACTTTTCAAAATGCTCCCATTCCCCTCCACTCCTCCTCTTCTTCCTTTTCCTCCTCTTCCTCCTCATCCTCATCATCTTCATCATCTTGGGCAACAGAAATTGTCCAGCACCCATGTCAGACTCACAACTACCTAGAGCTCCTGCTCCAGAGGATCCAATACCTTCTGCTGGCTCTGTAGGCAACAATACACTCACACAGACTCACACAAAAATAAAATAAATCTCCATATGGTAAAAAAAAAAAAAAAATACTATCTTGCTCTTTCCTTTGGTTTCTGTAGGTTACAGCACTACTCCTAGAGACTGCCTCCCAATCATTGAAATTAAAGGGATCCACCACCATGAAAAACCCGTTTTGGGTTTTCTGAGAAATGGTTTCACTATGTAGCCTTAAATGTTCTACTATTCACTTTGTAATTCAGCCTTGCCTTAAAATCATAGCAATCCTGTAGTCTCTGCCTCCTGCCTATCAGAATAAGTCAACAAACCTGGCTTCAAACATAGAGATAAGTAATTCAACAAGTAAATGTACTTGCTGTAAAGTTTGATGACCTGAGTTCAATCCCCAGGTCCCATATGATAGAAGGAGAGATCTGACCCCAAAAAGCTGTGGTCTGATGTCCATATGTGTGTGCACTACAGCATACAAACACACAGACACTGATGCATGCATGTATGAGCACATGCGTACAAACGTACACACAAACAAAAGGTAAATAAATAAATTTGTTAAAATGCACACACACACACACACACACACACACACACACACACACAATCTTGGTGGCAGACACCTTTCATCCTAACACTTAAAAACAGAGGCAGGGCAATCTTTGTGATTTTGAGGCCTGGTTTATTTAGCAAGTTCCAGACAGCCAGGACTACACATAGATAACCTGTCTCTAAAAATCAAAAGGAAAGTTGAATCTATTTTCATCTTATTTTTATGTATATGGGTGTTCTGCCTGCATGTATGTGCAAGCCTGGTGCCCTAGGAAGCAAGGAGAGAGCATTAGATCTCCCTGAAGATGGGAATGCAGATGGCTGTGAGGCTCCATGTGGATACTGGGCTATGCACACAGGTCCTCTGGAAAAGCAGCGTAATCACTGAGCCTCCTCTCCAACCCCTACAATAGTGTCCTAATGTTTCTACCTCAGACAGACAAACTGCTCTGAAAACCTAGAAATGAACAAGACTACCAGACTAATAAACTGATACATGAAGGACAGAGTGTGAAAGCAAACCTAAGCTGTGCAGTCTTAGTATCTCTATAATTAGAATTTCTCGCCCTTCTACTAATAGGGCATCAGAATAGGTATTCTGTGATACCAATACTCCATCAAAATTTATGCCTGAGGTGACCAAGTGACACAATGTAATCTCAACACTCTAGAGGCAGAATCAGGAGAATTGTTAAATTTGGAGTCAACCTGAGCTACATAGTGAGATTCAGTCTCAAAATACTTAGAAATGAGCACATAGCTCAGGGTAGAATGTTTGCCTAGAATGTGCAAGGCCTTGCATTCAATTCTCAGCAAGAGAAAAGAAGTTTATGCCTATATTCTATCTTCTAAATTCCATTTTATTTTTGATAGAATGCTAAAGAATTTTGATAGAGTGCTAAAGTACATATACATATGTCTATTCTAAAAGTAACATCATAAATAATATCAACAATGCATAAACTAAGCATGACAGCACCCACTTGTAATCCAGCAAGGAGACTGGAGGTAGGAGGATCAGAAGTTCAAGGTCATCCTCAGCTACAGAACATATTCAAGGTCAGCCTAGGATAACTGAGGCAGCGTTTCCAAAAAAATTAAAATTATAAGTACTGGAATAGAGAGATGGCTCAGCAATTAAGAACATTGGTTGCTCTTCCAGAGGGCCTAGGTTATATTCCCTATACCCACATGGCATCTCACAACCATCTGTAATTCTAGTCCCAAATTCCCTTTTCTGGCCTCTGAGGGTACTGCACACACATAGTACACAGACACACATGCAGACAAAACACGCATACACATAATAAAAGTAAATACCCTTTTCTTAATTATATGTCATTGTATGCTGAACATTTGGAAAAGTAGGTACTCTTGTCCACCCTAAGTTAATTCCTATTTGATTTATGATTCATTAAGGCTGGCTGCCTGGATATTCCATAACAGAACTTTTTTTTTTAATTAGATATTTTCTTCATTTACACTTCAAATACTATCCCGAAAGTCCCCTATATCCTCCCCCTGCCCTGCTCCCCAACCCACCCACTCCTGCTTCCTGGCCCTGACATTCCCCTGTACTGGGGCATATGATCTTTGCAAGACCAAAGGCCTCTCCTCCCATTGATGGCGGACTAGGCCATCCTCTGCTACATATGCAGCTAGAGACACAGTTCTGGAGGTACTGGTTAGGTCATATTGTTGTTCCTCCTATAGGGTTGCAGACCCCTTTAGCTTCTTGGGTACTTTCTCTAGCTCCTTCATTAGGGGCCCTGAGTTCCATCCAATAGATGACTGTGAGCATCCACTTAACAGAACATTTTGATTCACTGAAAACCCTGATAGAACAGTCAATACCCCAAATGCTGCCACATGCATTAATCACATACAATTTTTTTCAAAAATCAGCACAAATGTTTTCTTGTCCTTTTATCTTACAAAGTACAAAATTATTAGCTGTACTAACCAGGTTACCCGACACCTACCATCACTGCCACTCTGCTCTGCTCCTTTTAACTCTCCTTGGGCCTCTTCTTCCTCAGACTCAGCTCCACTATCGCTGCTCTCTGCCTTACCATTAACCGCTTTGGCATTTGAAGAGGTCAGGACATTACCAAGATCTAAAACATTAAATGAAAACATGGGTCAGAGGTTAAGAGAACTAGCTATCCTTCCAAGTTTTGGTACCCACATGGTGGCTTGTAGCTGTCCATAACTCCAGTTCCACTTACATACACAAAGGCAAAACACTCACACATTTAAGAAAAAAAAAACAGTACCACCAAGTGACTCTTACACATTACCAAGTAGAGCTGCAGCACAAGGTACAACCTTGGCTAACTGGAACACAGCTTCTTTGTGCTCTCAGAAAACACTTCCCAGACAATTTCAACTCAGTGATGCTGGTCTCTTCTTAATCACCACTAATTTCTTAGCTCCAGCTAACTGGCACCAATTGTCCCAGTAGTTCCTTCTATTTTTCACTCTAAAGTCCAAGCCACATGGCCAACGCTACACAGTTCTGCCGCTTGCTGGGGCTGGAACATGGCTCCCTTGTTCTATTACATTATCACCAGCTTTCTGTTTTCCAACTCCTTCACTGCCTAAGTTTGGCTGTCCTAGAACTTGCTCTGTAGACTGAACTCAGAATTTCAACATGCCTGCCTCCTAAACAGTAGGATTAAAGGTGTGGTCTACCAACCCTGAATATAAATTTTTCTTCACCTAGAATTTGCTCTGTCTCAGGCTGACCTTGAACTCACAGATCTCTTGTCATTGCCTTCTGGGATTAAAGGCTTGTACTACCATGCCTGGACCTAAATTTAGCTGGGTGGGATCTTGCCCCAAGGTTACTAGTCCCTTAATTCAATTTAATATCTTTGAATACAGGATTCAGCACCATTTCACTTCCTAGTGCCTCTTTTAATATCTGAACCATATATTTTATATTTCCCCTTTCTCAGCTTGCTATGCTTGTTTAAAATGTTCTTCATGAGACTTAACCAGAGAACAAAGTCCATGATGGCTGTTTCCGAGACTTCCTTTGTCAATGCAATTAATCTGAGTCTTTTCACCTTAGCTTCAGGCAGACTCTACACAAAGTGCCACGGTGTATTCATTTTCATTAATAAAAAAAAAAAAAAAAAAAAAAAAAAAAAAAAACAAAACAAAACAAAAAACCATAAAAACAGTCTTTAGGACACATATTGAAATTCTCCACAGAAACCTGTTGGGTCAGGTCCACACAATTCAAGTTACTCTCAGTAACAAAGTCTTCCATATTCCTACTAGGATAGTCATTAAGCCCCATTTAAAGCATCCCACTGCTTGCCAAATCCAAAGTCCCCAAATCCACATTCTTCCAAACAAAAGCATGGTCAGGCCTATCACAGCAATACCCAGATCCCTGGCACCAACTTCTGTCTTAGGGTTTTACTGCTATAAACAGACACCATAACCACGGCACATCTTATAAAGGACAACATTTAACTGGGGCTGGCTTACAGGTTCAGAGATTCAGTCCATTATCATCAAGGTGGGAGCATGGCAGCATCTAGGCAGGCATGGTACAGGAGGAACTGAGAGATCTACATCTTCATCTAAAGGCTGCTAGTGAAAGACTAACTTGCAGGCAGCTAGGGTGAGGGTCTTAAGCCCATGCCCACAGTGACACACCTAAAACAAGGCAACACCTCCTAATAGTGACACTCGCTAGGCCAAGCATATAGAAATGATGACAACTCTATACATTTATAACTACACAAATTTCTTCAATTACCAGTTTACAACAAAAACTATAACACAGTCTTAACTATCCTTTTGAAAGCCAAGGGAAAATTAATTTTAAAATTGACATCAATTGGAAAAGTTGGAGATAAATGACCTACATACATAGTAAATGAAAAACAATTTGCTAGCCTATTGAAAACATCAATATACTATTTTTAGCCCTATCAACAGTCTCCTTAATAGCATAGTTGGACTCCATTTTAATCATTTGTTAGATAAAGCCTCACACTACAGCCCTGGTTGGTTTAGAACTTACGTTGTAGATCAGACTGGGCTCAAACTTGTAGTAGTCCTGCCTCTGCTTCCAAAGTGCTAGAATGACAGGCACACAGCCCACCCAGCTAATGTCTTTCTATTAGACAGAGAACGCTACAGGAATCTGTACCATCATCCTTGCACGGGGCTGTGCTAATCACTGCATTATTTAGTTTAGCACTGTGCTGCTGAATCAGGCACTATTCACTTTATTTATTTATTTATTTTCTTATCTTTAGGGTTTGGGGTACACAGACTAAGATCTGCCTGCCTCTGCCTCCAGAGTGCTGAGATTAAAGGCGTGCCACGCCACCACCACCCAATAAGGCCTCCATTCTTATTTAAGTCCACCTAACTAATCAAACAAAAGACTAACACTTCAAACCTATTTTCTATTATAGAAACATGTCATCTCCAGTTTGTTTTGTAGTTCTAAGAAACAAACTATGGGTCTTATCCCATGATAGGCAAGTATTCTACGAATAATGTTCACTCCCAGTCCTCAGGTATTTACTATATTACATACCAAAGGCCTTTTTCCTAGGATCTTGTGTATGCTAAGCATAACAGCACTTTTTTTTTTCATTTTCATTGTTAAAATAAGAACAAGAAAAAGTTAAAACAAGTGCGCACACACACACACACACAAAGAAAATCCACCAGTAGACATCTTCATCAAATGTAACAAGAACCCCACAGGGCTGATGAGATAGTTCAGTGGTTAAAAGCAATGACTGAGTCATTGAGTTCAAATCCTAGCAACCACATGGTGGCTCACAACCACCCACAGGGGCAAATGCTGTACTATGTTCTTAGCAGCCTTATCTGTGATAGCCAGAAGCTGGAAACAATTCAAATGTCCCACAGCAGAAGAATGAGTACAGAAAAATGTAGTTTATTTATACAATGGAATACTATTCAGCTATTAAGAATGAGAGCATTATGAATTATGCAGGCGAATGCATGGAACTAAAAAATATCATCCTGAGTGAGGTAACTCAGACCCAAAAGGACATGCATGGTCTCTCTAATAAATGGCTATTAGCCAAGAAAGAACAGAATACCCAGGATAGAATCCACAGAACTCAAAAAGGTTAACAGCAGAAGGGCTCAAGGGAGGATGCTTCAATCCCACTTGGGAGGGAGAACAGGAGGGCCAGCAGAATGAATAGAAATATGCAACCTTGGGGATGGAAGGTGGGGGACCCTCTAGAAAGTACCAGAGACCTAGAAGGTGAGAGACTCTCAGGACTCAAAGGGAGGGACCTTAGATGAAATGCCCAACAGTGGGGAGAGGGAACTTGTAGAGTCCACCTCCAGTAGAAAGACAGGGGGCATCAAGTAGAGGGATGGGGTTGCCATTCAGGTCAAAAACTCTGACCCAGAATTGTTCCTGTATAAAAGGACTGAAGGAACAAAAATGGAGAAGAGACTGAGGGAAAGGTGGTCCGGTGACCAGCTCAACTTGGGATCTAAGGCCAGACACTATTACTAATGTTAAAAACAGGAGCCTAGCGTGACTGTCCTCCAAGAGGCCCAACAAGCAGCTGACTGAGACAGACGCAGATACTCACACCCAACCGAGGCTGGAAGAAGCTGAGGAGGAGGGTGACCCCATAGGGAGACCAGCAATCTCAATTAACCCGGACCCCTGAGATCTCTCAGACACTGAGCCACCAAACAGGCAGTTTACAGGAGCTGGTCCAAGGCTCCCAACACACGTATAGCAGAGGACTGCCTGCTCTGTCCTTAGTGGGAGAAATCTCACCTAACACTCGAGAGACTTGAGGCCCCATGGAGTTGGGAGGCCTGGGGAGCAGGGATGTGGTGGCGTGTGGGAGGGAGGATTTGGAGGGAGGTAACGATTGGACTGTAAAAAAATAAAGTAATAAAAAAATAATAAAATAAAAGTGGTAAAGAAACAAAGAATACAACAGAACTTCCTTAACCTCACAGAGCAAAACACCTTGAGAGACTGGCACAGCGGTTAACAGCACTGGCTGCTTAATATCTGGATTCTATGCCGAGAGCCCACATACTCATAAGTGGTTGCTCATAATCATGGAGACTGAGGTTCCAAGAGATATGATGCCCTCTTCTGCCTCCCCAGGCACTAGGCACACAAGTGGTACACAGGTACACATGCAGACAAAACACCCATACATGTAAAATACAAATAAATAAATCTTTTTACTAAATGATCTAGGAGCTGGAGAGATGGGTCCATAGTTAAGAACACTGTATATTCTTCAAAAGGTCCGGGGTTCAACTCCCAGTACCCACACAGTGGCTCACAATCATCTGCAACTCCAGTTCCAGGGGATCTGATGCCCTCTTCTGCCCTCTAAGGGCACCAGGCATACAAGTGGTCCACAAACACTTCCAGACAAGATATCCATATATATAAAATTTAAAAATAATTTGTAAAAATAAGCTGCTATATATGGCACACTCGTATATACAGAAAATTATGAATACCAGAAACAAGAAGAAAAAATAATCTCAGGTATGATGGCAGAAATTTTAATCCCAGTACTTAGGAGGCTGGGGCAGATGAATCTCTTATGATTTCTAGGCCAGCCAGAGATACAAACCAACCCAGAAGTCCTGCCTACTCGCCCACTGATTGACTCCTTTATTCATTAGGGGATGGTTCACAAGAAGTCACCTGAGTATGTGACTCATTCCAGACAACCCCACCTGGGAAAATGGAATTAACATCAAAATACAACAGCATCAGGGCCATCCACAGCACACAATTTCTAGATGATACATTTATATTTTATGTATGTATACAGAATTATTCCCCCGTAAACTTTTTATTATTTATTTTTCTATTAGTTGTCTTTAGTTATTTAATTTTATGTTTGGGTGTTTTGCCTGCACATATATCTATGCACCATTTGCATGCCTGGTACCCTCAGAGGCCAAAAGAGGACACAGATTCTGTAGAACTAGAGTTAGAGACAATTGTGAGGCACCATGTCAGTGCTAAAAGCGAACCCAGCACTTCTGGAAGAGCAGTCAGTGCTCTTAGCCACTCAGCCAGCCATCTCTTCAACCCCATTACCTATCTTTACTTTTATGTTTGAGGGTATGTGGGTATGAGGGTATTCCATGTGTGTGTGGAGGTGGCCACAAAGCCAAGATGGCATCCAGTGACACCTTAGAGCCGGAGTAATAGGCAGGTATAAGCTGCCTGACATAGGTGCTGGGAATCATACTTGCTCCTCTGCAAAATAGGACGTGTTCTTAACCAATGAGCCATCACTCCAGCACCACTGCCTTGGAAAGTTAAACAGAAGTTTTACATGGATTTCATTATTCCTACCTTCTAAATACTTAGAGATTTTCTCCAATCGGACTGGCATGTGAAAGTAAAAGAGAAAATTAGACATATAGGTGTTAGTGTATGCATAATACATCAGCTGCCGAGTTAAGGGGGAGAAATAAAAGAGCATTATGTGGGAGTAAACATGCCTGTAATCCCAGGGCACAGGGCAGTAAGGCAGGAACCTGGTGAGTTAGAAGCCATGAGATGGTGTGTCTTAAAAAGAAACAAAAATCATACAACCTGAGGTCAAGTCAGAGCTCTTCCTGCTCTCTTTGTCTTCTACAATCTCATAAAATGGACCTATAACATGCAGCAACTCTTCCACTTTCTCAGTCATGGGCATAGTTTCAATAATCTGTAAGTAAGAGAAAGGAATACTGTAAAATCACTAACTATTAAATTGATCTGTAGGTATATAAAATCTTTTTCCAGTTTGTCAATAATTTTCAGATTTGAAATTCATTAGCACATATCCCAAAGGAAATATATACAATGTATATAGACTACATTTTTTTCAAGCAAATTAAAGATGTATATACTAAATATCTAAAAGTTTTTCTGGGGCTGGAGAGATGGCTCACCTAAAGTAAACTTGATACTCTTAAAGGGGACCCAGGTTCAGACCCCAGCACCTACGGGGTAGCTTACAAACATCTGTCGCTCCACTTCTACCCTCTGAGGGCTCCAATATGTATGTGCTCCACAAAACACTCAGGCACACACACATACACATAAAGAAAATATTTTTTTATTTTAAAAGTATTCTACAAGGTGAGTTCCAGGACAGCCAGGGCTATACAGAGAAACCCTATCTCGAAAAACCAAAAAAAAAAAAAAAAAGTATTCTCATTCAAAGACACAAGCTTCATGTAAAACTATGTGAGAATCTTTAAGTTGTACATCAAAAACGGGTGTGGCATAGCACTAGAATAAAATCCCCTCATAGCCACTGTTTGATACTAAGGAAGTTTCTAAAAGAACAAAAAGCGGGAATTGATAAACACTTTGACACCTTCAAGACTATGGGACAATTTAGAATCATCCATTTGTTTTTAGGTTTGGGGTTTGTTGTTGGTATTGTTTTGGGGGGCTGGAGGTACACAGATCTCTCACTTTGTTGCCCCAACTGTCCTGGAACTCCCTATGTAGGCCAGGTTGGTATTGAACTCATAGAGATCCTCCTGCCTAAGAGTCCAGGATGCTAGAATTACAAGTACAAGTAATTGTAATTACTTGTTCCCTTTCTCACGTTAAACTGTGGCTAAACCATTACTTTATAAAACTGAATAGAAAAAAAATGAATAAAGATTACTGTCAGTTCAACTGAATTATATAAATGTATCTTGAAAATTATTCATGATTTGAGGTTAAGAAAGGTCATCAAGCTGGCTCAGTGAGCAAAGGCACTTGCTGCCAAAGTAGACAACCTGAGGTCAACACGGAGCACCCATACAATACAAGGAGAGAACCAATCCTTACAAGTTGTCTCCTGAGTGTCTTACATGCACTATGACACATATACATGCAAATAACTAATTATAACTTTTTAAAACAATTATCAAACTGCAATGCCTTTTGATTTTCTCTGCTTTTGAAAGACTCCTTTGTGTTTATGCTATTGATACTGCTAACAGCAGAAGAATTAAACTCTGCCCTCTATGCTAAAGTCTACTAAATCAGAGTTGTGAAATTGTAACAAAGGGCACAACACAGGGTAGTATAGGCAAGACTAAAAACAAAAAACAAAAAATTCTGAATTTTCCACATAGAAGTTGTGGAAAATCCTCTGGGATTGGGGAGACTAATTCCCTTATTACAGATTTCCTTTATGCTCAAAAGCAATTTAAGACCATCAGACAGGACTGGGCATGTAGTTCAGTTAACAGAATGCTTCCCCAGCATGCATGAAGCCATAGCTCTATCTCCAACATTACATAAAATGGGGTTGTGTGGTACCCGTCCATAAGGTCATCTTCTGTCACTTGTCAACACTGAGGCTGCTTAAGTTACACAAGACCTTGTCTTAAAAAAAAAAAAAAAAAAAAAAATTTAATCAGAGGTGCTGGACATTTAGTTTAATAGTATAGATAGATGATTTGACTGGCATGGTTTTAATCCCACCTATTATCACACACACACACAAAGTAAAATTCAAGCTCCTTTGAGTATTTTTTTTTCTCCGCTATAAATTATTTTCCCTACCTTTTTCATTTCTTCAACATATGCAATCATGGCTTCTTCTTTAGTCATATCACCCAGCGAACTCCAAGCATCCCTAGAAAGGAAAATACAAAAGTAATAACAAGAAATACTTGATTTTTGACCTAGGCATCATAGTTCATGCCTGAAGACATTAAAGAACGCAGTAATGCTAAGTGCAGAAAATGAGTATGAGTAGAGAAGATCCTATGCAGTGAACTAAGCAGCTCTCAGAAAGGCAAATTTCAGGCTTTCTCTCATTTACAGATCTTAAGCTTGAACAGAAGCTCATGTCTGTGCTAATGCCATCAAAGGTCAGTGAAATGAGGAACAAGGGGACTCAGGAAAGAGAGAGCAAGGGGAACATACCAGAGTATGGAAGGAATGTATTCAGAGTACATTACATACATGCATGCAAATGGCCGTATGGAACCTTTTATAGTCATCTTGTATAGTCATCTTTGAAAGTATAAAAAAAAAAACAGAATTTTAGGGCTAGCAACATGGCTCAGTGGTTAAGAGCACTGACTGATGTTCCAGAGGTCCTAAGTTCAACCAGCAACCACATGGTGGCTCACAACCATCTGTAGTGGGATCTAATGCACTTTTCTGGTGTGTCTGAAGATAGCTACAATGAACTCATATATGTAAAATAAATAGTCAAAAAATTAGAATTTGAAAACACTAAACATTAACCCATTAACATGTATAGAGCACAGAAGACCATAAACTATTCATAAATATTTCCTAAAGACCCTCTCAAAGGTTTTAAGAATTTTTAAAATTTTATTAGCATGTGTATAGTACACCTACAGGAGCTTATGTGCACCACTGTGTGCAGGGACTCACAGAAGCCAGAAGAGGTTGTTGGATTCTTAGGGGTTACAGGCAGTTGTGAGCCACCATAAGGGTTCTGGGAACTAAACTTAGGTCCTGTGCAAAAGTAAGCACACTTAACCACTGAGCCATATCTCCAGCCCCAAAGATTTTTTTTTTTTCCGTTTTTCGAGACACAGTTTCTCTGTGTAGTCCTGGCTGTCCTGTAGACCAGGCTGGCCTCAAACTCAGAAATCTGCCTGCCTCTTCCTCCCGAGGGCTGGGATTAAAGGCGTGTGCCTTTATTATTTTGGTTCATATATGTGAGCCTGAGTGTATATGTGGTATCATTTACATGCAATTGCCCTCACAGGCCAGAAGAGGGAATTATATTCCCTGGAACTGGAATCCCAAGCAGTAGTAAGGCATCTAGTATGGGTGCTAGGAACCAAACCCAAGATCTCTCTGCAAGAATACCAAGTGCTCTTAACCAATGAACAATCTCTCTAGCCTCAAAAAAAAAAAAAAAAAAAAAAGGTTTCATGTCATGTAATTATAAAGAATAGTAACAGTAGTGAATAGTTTAGAAGATTATAAGAACTCTGAAAGCCAAGTTGTAAACAAAAAAACATTTTGGTTAAAATTCCCCCATTAATTTAAATATGCAACCAATTTATATATTAGAACTAAGGATGGGCCAGGACTAAGGACCTAGTTCAAGTAGAAAAAGTACTTGCCTAGCGTGCACAAGGCCCTAGGTTCAATCCCAAACATGGAATAAGTTAGCAACTGTACTTTATGGTTGTAATCTTGCCTGTAACCCCAAATCTGGGAAGGCGGAGAGGGGAAGCAGAAGTTAGGCCATCCTCAGCTACATGTGAGTTTTAAAATGAGACTATCTCAAAAAACCCCACAAATCCTGTCTTCATACATTTTTCTTGGAAGCAGTTAACTCTGCCAAAGGTCAAATCTGGAGAAGGAAGTTATTTCCTCATCTGTGACTTTAATGGTTTAATTGTTTGAAAGCATGATGCACTAACCACCATACTCTACGGATAAAGTATAATATAAAGTTAACCTTCGTCAGATACTTGTAAATCTGCAGTTAATATTTACACATTATCAAGACGTTTACAAGTATTAGTCAATTTAGAAAATAGAACAGCATCTAGATATTTCATGACTCTTTTAGCTATGACATTTACACCCAACATTCTTCTCAAGGGTCAGAAGTCACTTTAGACCAAAGTTAATGTGGCAGTCCCTGAGTCATCCTTGTTACACATTACCTTCAAGTCTCAAAGCAAACAATTCTCTTGACAAACAAAAGCCACTGTTTTCTTTGGCAGCTCAAAGAGAAAAAGTTGGGGTTTTTTGTTTTGTTTTGTTTTGTGGGGGGTGGAGGAGACCTTATACTCACTATGTAGCCAAAACTGCCCTTGAATCCCGGATCCTTCTGCCTCTAACTCAGACTGCTAAAATTACTGAGTTGTACTACCAACAGCAAACATGGGAAATTAATCTGGGAGTAGAGGAAGGAACCTCTATAAAAGAAAAGGAAAACTAAGTACAAACATTTTCTTAATTTTCTATCTGTAAAGTACCTACTCATGACATTTTGCTGTTTTTCTATCTTCCCCAAGATTTTCCTAATTATGTAAAAGTATATTAAGAACTCTTTAAAAATAAAATTGTGAGAAATACCTAGGAAGCTTTATGGACAAAACATTAACTATATAATTAATTCATTTAAATGAAAAGTCTTTCTTAGCTCTATAAATGAAATTACCATTTATATCTTCCAATAGGATCCCAGAATCCAGGCCGTGAAAGTTTACAGGGTCCTTCAGTTGCCTGTTTGTAGAAGCTATAGAACTTAAGCATCATTTCATTTGTTGGTTGGAATGATCCTATGGGAAACATACATTAAACACAGATCACTTAGAACTATCACTTATAACATAAAGCCCTGTATTAGCTTAGCCACACACACTTAGTAATTTTCTGATTTGGTTTGGTTTTATTCAGATACAGCTCAGGCATGCCTGGACCTGTTATGCAACCCAAACTGGCTTCAGGTTCACAGCCATGCTCCTGCATCAGCTTCATGAGTGCTGAGTTAAAGCAGGAACCACCACACCTGGGCTACAGCTCCTGTGATTTCAAAAAGGTCTGCAAGTTCAGACTTTTAAAAACAGTATGAGTTCAATAAATAAATTAACAACCATTTTAAAGATGTAACTGAAATAGCCAGCAAGTGTTACATTAAAAAAAAAATGTGAAGACCATTTTCAAAGAAATTAATGATGATCAGGCAGTGGTGCAAATCTTTATCCCAGCAATCTGAAGGCAGAGGCACGTGGATATGAGTTCGAGGCCAGCCTGGTCTACAGAATGAGTTCCAGAACAGCCAGGGCTACACAGAGAAACCTTGTCTCCAAATCAAAAACGAAAAATGAAAAACAAAAAGACAAAAACAAAAAAATGAAAAGAAAGAAATAGAGAAAAAGAGAAAGGAAGAAAGGGAGGGAGGGAGGGAGGAAGGGAGGGAGGGATAAATTGATGTTCCCCAACTAACTAGCTCTCCCAAAGTCCTTTATCTGGGGAAAACTTGAAATTTGGCCAATGTAACCATGTAGCTTTTTCACTTGGGCCACTCAATTCCCACGGGAGCTTTACTTTCCATAATAAGTTAGTATACATTTTAAAATTTTCGGTTTTTTATGTTTCTAATATCATATCTTTTTATTTTTGTTTGTTTTTTTGTTCTGATTTTTGAGACAGGGTTTCTCTCTGTAGCCCCGGCTGTCCTGGAACTCGATTTGTAGACCATACTGGCATCAAATTCAGAAATCCACCTGCCTTTGCCTCCCAAGTGCTGGGATTAAAGGCATGCATCATCACCACACATCTAACATTTTTATATTTAAAACTCTCAAATTATATAAGCAAGTACTGTAACTTACAATATTCAATAAAAGCCATAAATTTAAATATTTTAAATAACTATTATACCTATTAAAATACTAATTGTTCATTACAGTTCTAAAAACTGTATTGCAGGAAAATATAATTAAAGGTGTAAGAAGTTTCATGACCTACTATTAAATGGGGGAAGGAAAAAAGCATCTTTAAAAGGCTATAAACAGAGGCTGGAGAGATGGCTCAGTAGTTAAGAGCACTGGCTGTTCCTGCACAGACCCTAGATTTCATTCCCAACACCTACATGGAAACCCACAAACATCTATAACTCTATCTCCAGGGTATCTGACAACCTCTTCCAGCAGCCATGGGCACTAGACACATAAAAGGACACGAACAATCAGATAGAACATTCACACATTAAAAAAAAAAAAAAAAAAAAAAAACGCCATATACAATTATACCTAAATAAGTGTGTGTGCATGTGTATATAATATAGTAATACATATCAGTAATCTCAGGACACAGGAAACAGAGCAAGAGGATCACAGGTAGTTGGCCAGCATGGGATGAGCAGCAGGGTTACATAGTATGTTCCAGGCTAGCATAGTCTACTAAACAACACTCTATCACCTACCAAGTACAACACATTACGCATTAAAATGTTAAGAGGTGATTTTTCTGGATAGTAGGTAGGTATAAAGATTATTATTTCATTTTTCCTTTTTCTGTTTATAACTTGGTTTTGCTTTATTCGTTATGTGTAAGTGTGTGGTGGCTTGAATAGGAATGGTCCCCCAGACCAGTATGTTTGAATACTTGGCCTAAAAGAATGGCATTGTTAGGAGGTGTGGCCTTGATGGAGTACATGTGGCCCTGTTGGAGAAAGTGTGTCACTGTGGAGGCGGGCTTTGAGGTTTTATGTACTCACCTATGTCAATATGGCACTCTGTGCCTTCTGCTGCCTGTGGATCAAGATGTAGAACTCTCAGCTCCTTCTCTTGGACCATGTCTCCCTACATGCCACCATGAAAAAATGGACAAAACCTCTGAAACTGTGAGACAGCCCCAATTAATGTTGTCCTTTAGAAGAGTTGCCTTGGTCATGGTGTCTCCTCACAGCAGTAAAACACTAAGATAGTGTGTATCTTCATGGGTATCTGCATGGGAGTGCAGACACCTGCTAAAGGCCAGAGGCATAGAATTCCCTGATGCTAGCTAGAATCCCAGGAAGCTGTGAGCTGCCTGAAGTGAGTGCTAGGAACTGAACTCAGATCCTCTGGAAGATCAGCGACCACTCTTAACTGCTGAGCCATCTCTTCATCCCAGTGCTTAATACTTTTCAAAAGCAAAAATTGTTATTAAAAACAATAACTAGAAAGATAGTTTCAAGATAATAGACTATATATCAAGCATCATATGCAGTAATCAAAAGCTAATAGGTTTTTTTAAAAAATAAGAAATTACAGCATATTCAAATTGAAAACTAGTAGTTCAGGTTTGGCCAAGAGTGTATAATTAATTCCAAAATCGCCATAATAACTACATATATATATATATATATATATATATATATATATATATATATATCAACATTCAGGATTTTTTCCTTAGATATAGTATTCTAATAAGATAGTTATTTTTTTATAGAGCAAAGAATAAAAATAGAAAAACCACAGTTAGAATGAGTTAATAGCACAAATTTAAATTTAAAAATTCAAAAACTGTAAAAGGGAGAGGTGGGTGAGACAGCTGAGCACATCTAAGGCACATGTAACCAAGAAACCATGGAAAAAGAAAATTAACTCCTATAGGTTGTCCTCTAACCTCCACAAGTGATACATACACACAGTAAATGAAATAAAAAAACCTTAAACAACTTCATCTCATAGTTTCAGTAAGCTAACAAAATTTACAATTTACTGACATAGGTAAATGGTACATATTACAGTGTATACAAACAAAAACTGAGAATATATATTAAATATACTAAGTGTAAGACAGCATTACTTCTGTCCTGAAGATGTTCCTATGACATATGCAACAGATGTGTTTAAATTTACATGTCTAATAACTAAGAGTCTATCAATCCTTATATAATTAACTTAGATTTGTTTGTAATTTTATTTTTTCAAAGATTTATTTATTTTATGTATATGAGTACACTGTAGCTGTCTTCAGACACACCAGAAGAGGACATCAGATCCTATTACAGATGGCTGTGAGCCACCATGTGGTTGCTGGGAATTAAACTAAGGACCTCTGGAAGAGCAGTCATTGCTTTTAACCAGTGAGCCATCTCTCCATCCCTGTAATTTTATTTTTATTTGTGCACTAGGATTATAGATATGATTTACCATGCATGGTTTATAATAGTTTGTTTATTTAATTGCTTATTTATTTGTATTTCTTTATTTATTGGCAGTATTGGGGATTGAAGCTTGGGCCTTCAACATCCTAAGCATGTGCGTGCCAGAACTGGTGGAGGCTAGAAGAAGGCATTATATTCCCCAGAGCTGAAGTTATAGGTGGGATGGGCACTGGGAAATAAACTTGGGTCTTCTAAAAAAGCAGCAAGCACTCTTAAACAAGGAACAATCCCCCTTACCCCTCATGACTTTAGACTTTATAAAACCTTTTTAAAAGTTAGGTAACAAATAACAAAAGCTTCAAGATCTCATTGCAAAATAATTCAAAGTCAACCAAATAATTTAAAATAACTCTGGAAATACAGCAAAATGGTAGAGCACTTGCTTAAGATGTTGAAGGGCCAAGGTTCAATCCCCAATAGTGCCAATAAAGAAAGAAATACAAATGAACAAGTAATTAAATAAAGTATTATAAGCCATGCATGGTAGAGCATATCCATAATCCTAGTACTCAGAAACAGGAACAAGAAAATCTCCCAAATTTGAGGCCAGCTTGAGGTACACAGCAAGTTTTTGTCTAAAAAACAAAATACAAACAAAAATAAACTACAAAAGTATTTAACATCATTGTACCAGATGTTGTTCAGATATATCAGTTAGCTTTAGGGACAGTACATTAAATGTTGTCTAGCACATGTGCCTTTTTGTCTTTTTCCTGAGGGAGGGGGTTTGTCTCTGTTATTGATAGCTTCAAGCCTGCTAAATACCTACTCTGTCATCCAGCCATGCCTGCCCCCTACCCTTTTTTCTTTGAAGATTAAACTCAAGATCCCTAGCAACCTCTATCACTGAGCTGCAGCACACCACATCTGTTGCAAGGTCCATTTAACAAGTTTATCTCAATTTCTCAATACAAAAAAAAAAAAAAAAAAAAAACCCTTGGATCTTGCTTTGTAGCCCAAACTGGCTAGCCTGAATTCCATTATATATAAATTTCTTAATATATAGAATATAAAAAATGAAGTAGGAAGAATAGAAAGAGATTGGGTCTAACATCAATTTTCAAAGACCTATCAAATGCATGGCTTATTGAAGTGAACACACTACTTACATAAAACTCTGAAATCATACCTTCCTATAAATATTTCTAATGGAACATTTAAAAATCTCAATATCTGGAGCTGGAGAGGTGGCTCAGGTGTTAAGAGCACTAGCCACTCTTCCAAAGGACCTGGGTTCAAATCCCAGCGCCCACATAACGGTTCATGATCATAACTGTAACTCCAGTTCCAGGGGATCTGACATTCTCACACAGACATACATGGAAGCAGAACACCAATGTAAATAAAATTTAAAACAATTTTTTTGTTTTGTTTTGTTTTTCGAGACAGGGTTTCTCTGTGTAGCCTTGGCTGTCCTGGAACTCACTCTGTAGACCAGGCTGGCCTTGAACTCAGAAATCCACCTGACTCTGCCTCCCAAGTGCTGGGATTAAAGGCGTGCGCCACCACACCCGGCTCTAATTGAGTTCTTATGTTATTTTTTTGTTTTGTTTTGTTTTGTTTTTTGAGACAGGTTCTAATTATCCAGCTCAGACTGCCTTTGCCCCTGGATCCCTGAGCAGGCATCACCACACTGGTCTTATTACTCCTTCCTTCATTCAGCTTATTGGGACTTACCTTTTAGTCTTCACTGTGTTCTCCTCCAATACAAACACATAAAACACCATGGAGCCTAGAGCTTCTACACAGTAGGCAAGTGCTCCACTACCAAATCATAACTCCAGCCCTCTTGACCCTCCAAAACAGCTGGGATCACAGCCTGTGCCACTGTTTCTGAAGGGGTGCAGGAACTAAATAAGGGCTTTGTACATGGTAACACATGCCCTACAAGCTTCCAAAACTATGCCTGAAATTTTTTTACTAAAATGAACTATGCTTACTATTCATTTTCTAGCCAAATGATGATACATGAAAAGTGGGAAGACATTAAATACTATACTAATATAGTAATGTTTGACTTGGCCTACAAATCTAGCACACACAATAACAATGCTTAAGATAATTTTAATCTAATTTATTATGAAAAGTAAATCACAGTGCAAGGGGCTGGTGAGATGGCTCAGTGGGTAAGAGCACCCGACTGCTCTTCCGAAGGTCCGGAGTTCAAATCCCATCAACCACATGGTGGCTCATAACCATCCGTAACAAGATCTGACTCCCTCTTCTGGAGTGTCTGAAGACAGCTACTTACATATAATAAATACATAAATCTTTAAAAAGAAATTATAAAAAAAAAATCACAGTGCAAATGGATATAAATTTTCAAAGTAAAAGTCTCTCTTCCCAAGCTTTTCTATTTAGAACACTGAAAGAAAAAAATTTAGTGATTGGAAAAAAGTTCCTTAACACTGGTCAGACAAAATTACAGAAAGTTTTACAAGTTGTTGCCAGGATACACACAAAGAAAACCGTACTTGACACATCATAGTCAAAATAATCATTTTACACATGAATACAGTTGTTCTTTCCTTTCACTTCATATCAAAGTTTCTGAAGGTTCAGATTACACTTCTGAGTTAGGTAGCACTAGACATCCCTTCCCCGTTTTTGTTTTTAACTTTCCCAAATCCACAGTCATTATGTGATAAGTCGCCTTTGACCTCAAAAATCTGCGGTAATTAACATACAATACCATTCTTTCAATTACATTGCTTTTAATGACAGAATGGGAGGGGCGCTAAATAAGGTAGACTAGAACCAGCTGGAAAAGGTCTTTTACGGAGAGCCCACTGCACGTACCATTTTTCGGCAAACTCTGGATCACCTTCACGGCCGCCTCAAATCTGGTTTCATACACTGATGGTGTGTCTGCCATCTCCAGCTGCCAGCGCCGGCCTCGGTCCCAAGGCCTGTCCGTGGTAATCACACAACAGCAGCAGCACCAGCTTCCCCAAGAGCCTGCATGAAACTGAACACCGAGCGCAGCCGCGGATTAAAGACAGGAGCATAGCTGGTCAATTCCCCTTTGCCTGCCCAATCAAGGCCACATCAACCAAGGTGGCCTGGTTCCTTCCTCCTTCGTGGGGCGTGTCTAAGCGTACATCCCAGCCAACAAAAACAGCCGAACAACTCACCGCGAGGAAGAGCATCTCTAGCAGCAGGCCTTGGAGGTCGAGCCGCCCGTAATTGCCGACCCTTTCTCCCACCCGGAAGATGCTGGCCAACCAATCACACCCCCCATTCCTGAGAAGTTTTGCAGTCGACCGGCAGCCACCCCACAGCCCCGCCAAAGAGTCACCGGAGGACCCACTAGCCTCTGCCGCCACCGCAGCCGTGCAGCAAACCCCACCCACCCGCACAGTCGCGGTGACGTGCACCGGCTGCGCGTTCTCAGAGGAGGGCAAAAGAAGCTGCGAGGCGCTCCGGCTGGGGTTGGTCTTTGGAGAACCCGGTGCTTGTTTATGTTCGGGCTGAGGATAGCGAGCCTGGTGACGCGCTAGGATTCTATGCCAGGTCCTACAGGTGCCCCCTGGATACCGCTAGTGTTTAAAGAACATAAAAACACAAGAGTCGGTGGTCCACAATGCCTAGCCTCGGGGTTAAACTGTAGGAAGGGAGTGAATCATAAAAGTGGCTTCAAAACTTCTTTTGACATTTACTCTCTGTGACCTAGGAGAAGTCACTTGACCTCTTCTGTGGATATGTAACACGCTAAAGGGTAGAAAGGAGGGATTAAGGGCAAGGATGGAAGGGCTTAGCCCTGGCCCACAAGTCTGGGACAGCTTTCACCGTCTGGCCCCAAGGGTAGCCGCGGAGAGAGCAAAGGTGAGCGGTGGTGGTCCGCTGCTCAACACCTCCACTACCCACTCTCCACGCCCAGGAGACAGGCACAGCCCACGTCCAGCTCCGCCGGAGGCTAGGAATGGAGAAGGTCGGTGCAGAACGTAATGCCCGCGTCGTAGGCACTGAGAAAGCTCGCCGTAGGCGTGGGGTGCCATGGCCTGTTGGGAGCGTCAGTTTTGTCGGTTTAGGATGGGTTGGGAAGATTGCTCGTAAAAATCTAGTTGCGAAATATAAGTCACTCTTCCCTCGGAGCCGCGACGTCGGCATTTACCTTGATATAGCCAAATGACTGGCAAGGCCTGTCCGTTTTCTCTCGACGTCGGCCCCGCACCTTGCCCCCGCGGGCTTATGGGAACTGTAGTCCCCCAGCGCTTCCGGACACCTTCCTCTGTAGGCTGGCGTCATTCCCTCCGGTTCCGGTTCGGTTTTTCCTTGTAGCCCACCCTCCCTGTGTGTGGCGGAAGTTCCTTTCTTCCGGGTTGCGTTGGGGTGGGGGGTGGGGCGTCTCCGAAGTACTTCTTAAGCTTCGAGCAAAAAAGGAATCTCTGTAGTTCCACTGACATAGTATGTTCTGGGTATTGCGAACAGTGTCGTCTGAAGAGTTCTTTCAAGGCTCAGGAGCGCAGGCATCACTAGAGAGAGAACCGCTCCCAAGTGCTTCACCACCTTCATATGTGTGATGTTTGGCAAATGTATGATCTATTTCAAAAGCACTGTAAGGTGTTTATAGATGAGGAAATGGTAGTTGACTTGCCCAAGGTCCTAAAATTTAATGAGTTAGCAAGCGAAGTGTCAGTCAAATCAAAAAACCTGCTATAAATGAGACTTGTCCTAATCATGTAAAAGGAAAACACAAGTTTTCTAACCTTCTCAACATGAAAACGCTTTGTGTGTTTATCTTTG
The DNA here is from genome assembly GCF_900095145.1 of Mus pahari. Classification (NCBI taxonomy): domain Eukaryota; kingdom Metazoa; phylum Chordata; class Mammalia; order Rodentia; family Muridae; genus Mus; species Mus pahari. The sequence goes on along the minus strand of NC_034592.1, from coordinate 10,170,320 downwards.
CCTCACCTACTCTTTTCTTGAACTTGGGTGCTTCTCAGTCAGTTCTAGTATACTCAGGTATGTATATTCGTGAAAAAGTTTTGGGTGTTTATTTTTAATACTTGATTTTGACAACTGCTAATTAGACTTATGTAATGAGCTACCCTACTGGTTCTGTTGTAGATCTTTAGTTACTAATGACACACTAATGACAGCATATCTTGCCAGTGACTGCACTGAATTTTATTGTATGGTTTATGAATTTCCAGTTGTGGAATAGCATAAGGATAAAGGAAATTGAGACTAGTCAAGTGAAATATTTTTAAAGTAGCTTTTTTTTTCAAGAAGTGGAAGCAAGCTAAGTATAAACCGATAAATGGATTTTAAAAATATGGTATGTACACATGAAAAACTAGTTAGCCTTAAGAAAGAGGAAATCTTGCCATTCCTTATTTTTATTACATTTATTTGTGTGTATAGGGGATGGAGGGGGTGCGTAGCATAACTGCTCAGGTCAGAGGACAATTTGCATAATTAATTCTCTTTCCGCCACAGGAGTTCTGCGGATTGAATTCAGGTGGTCTGTCAGGCTTGGCAGCAAATACTCTTAACCACTAAGCACGTGGGTGGTCACAGATTCTGTCATTCCTGACAGTATAACTGGAACTGGTGATTATGCTAAACAAAATGAGTCAAGTGCATGAAGACAAGCGTTGCATGTCTCTCCATGTATGGAACATAAAAAATGTTGACCTCAGAGGTTGAAAGTAGTTTATGGGCATACCATCCTAAAAGGGCAAGATCTGGTCCAGTCTCAGAAACTAAGCAAGCTTGGCATAATTCAACTTGACATAGGTTAGAGTCAGTCATCTGTGAAGAGGGAACCCCACTTGAGAAAATGCTTTCATGAGATCAGACTCTTAGCAAGCCTGTAGAGCATTTTTTAAATTAAGTGATTGATATGGGAAGACCCAGCCCATTGCAAGTGGTGCCATCCCTGAGGTGGTGATCCTGGATTCTATAAGAAAGCAGGTTGTGCAAGCCAGTGGGCAGCATTCCTCCATGGCTTTTGCATCAGGTCCTGCCTCCAGGTTCCTGCCTTGTGAGTTCCTGTCTTGAGTTTCATTGATGATAAACAGTGATATGGAAGAATAAGCAGAATAAACTCTTTCCTTTCCAAGTTGCTTTTGTTATGGTGTTTCATCACTGTAATAATAACCCAAACTAACACAGCTGCCTATTACTTGCGAGAAGTTGCAAGTAGGATAATTACCAAAATGTGGAGTGGAAGTAGAAGAAAAGTGTGGGGATTTAACTCATGGTGCTAAATTATAAATAGATAAGAGTAGAAGCTCTGATGTAATATAGTGGAATGACAAGATAATCATATGTGGCATGTTTGAAAAACTAGAAGGAAAATGTGATGATTTTATTTCCAAGAAATAATTCAAGGAGATAGATAGCTCTGGTTAAGAGCACTGACTGCTCTTCCAGAAGACACAGGTTCAATTCTCAGCACCCACAGGGTGGCTCACAATGTCTGTAACTCTTGTTTCATGGGATCTGACACCCTCTTCCTGCTTCCTTAGGTACCAGGCATAGATATACCCAATACATGTACCCAAAACAATAGTCATTAAAAAACAATTATTAAAATATTTAAATATCTTGTTTTAAATTGATGTATTTAACCTAGTTTAAATATTATAGAATGTGTGTATATATGTATATATAAAATATATGATCACATAGACATATACATTTTTCACATATTCCTTAAAGAAATTAATTTATTTTTGAAAATAATGAGTTGAGGGCCAGTGATATAGCTCAGTGAGTAAAAGTGCTTGCCACCAACTTAATAACCTGAGTTCAATTCCCAGAACCCACATGTTGGAAGTCAAGAACTAAATGCCCAAAAGTTGTACTCTGGCTTACAAATACACAAGGGAAACAGAGGCATGAGAATCACACTCTTTTTTTGTTTGTTTGTTTTTGTTTTTCGAGACAGGGTTTCTCTGTGTAGCCCCGGCTATCCTGAACTCACTTTGTGACAAGGCTGGCCTCAAACTCAGAAATCCACCTGCCTCTGCCTCCCGAGTGCTAGGATTAAAGGCGTGTGCCACCACACCTGGCTTGAGAATCACACTCTTAACTCAGGAGTTCAAACAAGCCTTCCCAAAATAGTGAGATTCTCAGCTAAAAATATAAAGAGAGATGGTGTTGCATGACTTTACTCACAGCACTCAGAGAGACAGTCAGGTTTCTGTGAGTTCAAGGCTGGCCTGGTCTACATAGTGAATTCCTGTGCAGTCATGTTGACAGACCCTGTCTTTAACAACAACAACAACAACAACAACAAGTCTAGATAAATGTCTCAGTACTTCAGAGCACTGGTTGCTCTTGCAACTGACCCAAGTTTGGTTCCTAGCACTCATGGAGGGGTTAACAACCTTTAGTAACATCAGTTCTTGGGGATCCAATGTCCTCTTCTGACTTCCTCTGGCACCAGACACCCATGTGGGGTATATACCTTGTAGCAAAACACTCACACTCATAACATAGAATAAATAAATCTGATTTTTAAAAAAGGTCTTGTTTGTTTGGGGTTAGAGAGCTCACTCTACAGTCAAGAACATATACTGCTCGTCTATAGGACCAAAGGTGATTCCTGGAGCCCACATTATGGGGCCCACACCCACCTGAAACTCCAGATCCAGAAGATATGACTCCTCTGACCTCTACAGGCACATGTACATGTGTGCACATACTCACACAACAGGCACACACACATACACATATTGAAAATAAATTTTAGAAAAGTTTGTTGATTTAAAGTGTTAAATCCTGCTGTAATATAGTAATATATTCATGAATGTGATAGCTGGAATCAGTTCCCAAACTGTCTTCTAATTATGTGAAGTTACAATTATAACTGCAAATTTGATCCCATGAGACACTGTTTAATGTCTTTAAGTATTTTTAGTATATTACTTAATTTGAAGTATTCTTTTGTTTGGTTGGTTTGTTTTGTTTTTTGTTTTTCAAGACAGGGTTTCTCTGTTTATCCCTGACTGTCCTGCAACTCACTCTGTAGACCATGCTGACCTTGAACTCAGAAATCCGCCTGCCTCTGCCTCCCAAGTGCTGGGATTAAAGGCATGGGCCGGGCTGGTGAGATGGCTCAGTGGGTAAGAGCACCCGACTGCTCTTCCAAAGGTGCAGAGTTCAAATCCTAGCAACCACATGGTGGCTCACAACCATCCTTAATGAGATCTGACTCCCTCTTCTGGAGTGTCTGAAGACAGCTACAGGGTACTTACATATAATAAATAAATAAATCTTAAAAAAAAAAAAAAAAAAAAAAGGCATGTGCCACCACTGCCCAGCAATTTGAAGTATCAAATTATGCATTGCTATAGAAGTTTTATTTTTAAAATACTTTTGGTCTTAAAAACATAAGATGCTACATTTATGTGTCCAACAAAGCACAAATGAATACAGATTAAGTTTGAAAGAATTATTTTAGATGTTCCTTCTTTTACAAATACTTCCCAAACTTCCACCATGTTTGAATGTGGGTGGGAGTGTACCTCGGTGACAGAGTGCTTCTCCACATGTCTGTGCTTCTCCACATGTCTGAGACCTAGAATTGCCTTTCTGTTGTGCCAAAAAGAAACAAAAATTAATTAATCTCAAGGAACTCAAAGTCTAGTGTGACAAACAAGACATGTAAGATAGTTAAAACAATGTAGTAGTCTTGGAAAAATGAAGGTATATAAAAGTATTAAAGGATATAGAAACAGCCATATTACATTAATGAAATACATGAAATCATGGAAAGCAGAAGAGGAATGGTGAGATGCCTCAGCAGTTGAGAGTGTGCTCTGCTCTTCCAGAGGACCTAAGTTCAGTTCCTAATCAGGTGGGTCACAACTGCCTGTAATTCCAACTCAATCCAATGTCTCTGGCATCTCTAGGCACTCAACACTGAAGTGGAAATTTGGGGGTGGGTTTTGTTTTGTTTTGTTTTGTTTTTGATACTCAGTTGTGTCATGTGATGCTTTTCTGGTAACTGTCTTAGGAGAGGACGTTTTGCTGAGAACAGACACCTAGTGTTTTTCTGGAAGCAGCCTGGAAAAAAGTCGTGTGATGTTTTGCTAGAGCAGACGCCTGAGAGAACATGCAAAGTTTGGAAGGGATATAAATATATACAGACAATGGATGATGCTATGTAGCATTGGTTCACCTTGCCTTCTTCGCTGATCGTCATTTGTCGTGACTTCGTAGATAAAAATGTACCAGCTTCTCATGATATTTCTGTCATTTTTTTGTTATTGTTGTTGTTGTTGTTGTTGTTGCTGCTGCTGCTGCTGCTGCTGCTGCTGTTTTTTTCAGTCTCAAGCCTATTGGCAGAGATTTGTGGTTTCTTTGGGATCAAACTGCCATTGCTGAATCATAAGTAGTGTTTGCGAGTATATCTAACTACCACTGCTGATTGATGAGATCTGAACTGCTAATACCCTAACAAGAAAAATTGGAATCACCTAAAAGAACTATTTTTAAACAGCTCCACATCCCCCTTTCCCCTATTAACCTTTTCTTTTCACTACCTCTCGTGGGTGGCAGGTTAAAGCATTTAAGTACCCTTATTAAAGGAGGTTTTGAAATTTTTAAGCCACTTTTAAGAGAGAGAGAGCTGAGCACCCACATTCATTGCTCCCTGTTTTGTGACTTGGATGCAATGTGACCAACCACTTTCTGCTATTTTATTTTCTTTTAATTATTTCTTTTATTTTTGAGATTATTGTATAATATCATTTCTCTCTTCCCTTTCCCCCCTCTGCACAGTCATATATACCCCCCACTTGCTCTCTTTCAAATTCATGGTCCCTTTTTCCACCTTCTGTTAATGCTGCCACACATTCCTCTCCATGGTGGACTGTATCTCCTAGAAGTATAAGCCAAAATAAATCCTCCTTCCCTCTTTTGCTTTTGTCACTTGTTTTGTTACAGCACCAGCACAAGTAACTAACTGCCCAGACCTAAGACCAGCTCTATGATGATCAGCAGTGGAATAGATAAATATGAACTATTTATGAACAGGGAGACCAAATGACTGGAACTTTAAGTATCTATAATCTGAGTCATAAAATCAAACAAACAAAAAAAATACCTGAACTTTAAAAGAAAAATATTAAATGATCCTAACATATAAAAAGTTTTAATAATGTATTAGAATAGAAGCAGGAAGCCAATCATGGTAGAAGCCCAACTAAGGACTTTATGAAACTTCTGAACTGTAATTTTTCAAAATGTCGTGTTTCAGTTCAATTTATATTGCTGCCTGATGAGATGGCTCATTAGGTTAACCACCTGACATGCAAGTGTGGGGATCTAAGTTTGAATCATCAGGATTCAGGTAAGACTGGCCGTGGTGGTACATAGCAGTATCCCACCATACTTACAAGTACATGAGAAGGGCAGTCAGGAAAATATCAAAGAGACTTTGTCCCCAATGAGGTGAAATCTGAAGGCTAACACCTGAGGTTGTGATCTGTCCTACACGTTTATTCTGTGGGTGAGTATTCATACATACACACAAATGTGGGATCACACAAATAATTTTACAAAAAGTTTATGGGTTTTTTTTTTGTAAAAGTGTTATGGAAACAGTATAGCTTGATTAAAGATATAGATTAGGAAGGAACACTGCTAAAGCCACATTTGAATGGGTTTTTCAAGAATGGGAAGGTGCTTACATGCAGAAAGTATGGGAAGAAGACCCAGTCTATGGAAAGGGGGAAAGCTACAAAAGCACTCGAGCCAGAGAAACAGAGTTTGCTCATGTGATAAGACCATAGATGAGAGATGAGACAAAGCATGATATAAAAAGCTGCTTGAGAGGCTGGTGAAATGCCTCAGCGGGTAAGAGCACTGACTGCTCTTCCAAAGGTCCTGAGTTCAAATCCCAGCAACCACATGGTGGCTAACAACCACCCATAATAAGATCTGACGCCCTCTTCTGATGCATCCGAAGACAGCTACAGTGTACTTATGTATAATAATAAATAAATCTTAAAAAAAAAAAAAAAAGCTGCTTGAGGCAAGTTAGCAAATCAGAGATATCACACCTTTTTAAATGCTAGTTTCAGGGCCTGGAAAGGCAGCTCAGTGGTTCAGAGCACTTGCTGGTCTTGCAGAGGCATTTGAGATCTATTTCCAGCATCCACAATGGGCAACTCAACAACCACCTGTATGTACCTCCAGTTCCAGGGAATTGCACATCCTGTTTTGCTCCCACATGCAGTGAGTGCACATGGTGCATATACAGACAAGCACATACACACAAAATGAATAGTTTAAAAAAAAAAAAAAAACTTGGTGTAATAGCACACCTAACTACAGTCCTATTTAACCTACAGCCTGTTACAGGATATTTGATCACACTGTAAACCCCAAGATTGTGTTTGTTGGGGTCACAGGGCATGCAAATAATGAGGAAAGAACTACCAAAGTCAGAAATAAACAAAGACAACTTTATTCACTGAAGGAAAACGCTTCTAATTGGTTAGGGTCGTGGTCAGTCTCTGGAGCTGACAGAACGACTTTAAAAGGGCCCAAGGACTCTTATTTTAAAGGATAAACCCACGAGTGGATGTTAATGGGTAATAAAGAAGGAATGAATAAATTGAGGGTTACTTCTCGAATCCAGGGTGTAGCGAGTAGCAGGATGTTAGTACAGGCTCAAGGCCATTCTAAGGCATCCGTCTCATCTCAACTTTCATGCGGCTCACGCAGGCCAGACGGTTTTACTACACCTGACCATAATGCAGGGCTTGAGGACACGAAGTAAGACGGGGTAAGCACACCAATGCCTGGAATTATTCTGGGTGCTTCATTATTGGAAAAACTTGTTTCTAGTTGGGTTGTGGCTCAGTCTTATTTTAAACAGAATTAAAAAATAAAGTCAACTATAGGTCAAGAGACAGAGGACACAAACAAATGACAGGCGGGAGTGGGTGGGGGCACACCCTCATAGAAGCAGGAGGAGGTGGGTGGGATAGGGGCTACTGGAGGGGGGGGGAAATCTGGAAAGAGGATAACATTTGAAATGTAAATAAATAAAATATCCAATAAAAAAAGGAAAAAATATTTTTTAAAAAAAAGAAACCTAAGAGGGAGTCAGGAGGACAGGTAGTCACACAGGAAATAGAAGAGATGTAGGACCCCCGAGTGAGGGAACTCCCTCGGGTCCGCAGGNCNCAGGAATGAGGAAGAGTCCCTCGGAAACAGAGAAGCCGACTTGTAGTAAACACTCGAGGTACTTTAATGTCAGAGTACTCTGGGTGGACTCGTATCTCACGC
>NC_034592.1:10154548-10159368 GCF_900095145.1 Mus pahari | reverse complement strand
TTTTTTTTTTTTTTCATAAAACTTTTTTTAAATTCTGGGTGTTGACCCTGCCCAGGACCTTAGGAATACAAAGCACACCCTCTTCCGTGTCTATACATCTAGCTGATAGCCTTAGGACATCTTAGTAGGATTTGGTCAGTTTCATCAGGGTTCACTCAGGAAAGGGAACTTATGCTAGGACCTTCACACAGTAAGAGATTTATAAAAACACAAAACAAACATTGAAAAGGTTGGAGCTAAAGACATGTTTCAGGACTAGCTCCCAGTTTAGTGAATGAAATACTTGTTAGTGCTATCCAGGTCAAGAGCCACACGAACTGCTTGATTGTTACAAATATCAATAGCATCTTACTAAGTTGAGAAAGAGAGGTAAAGGAGGATGTATTGATTGGGCAGCTTCCAAAAGTAACAAGATTAAATTGTCCAAACCATGTTGCAAATATCGTAGCTCCCGGAATAGAAGTGAAAACAGAATAATGTTTCACTCACAGATATATTTTTCTGCATAGACACAATGTACATTACATTTTTGTTCATTTCTACTTTTTCCCCAACATAACATTTTTATTGATTCTTGGGAACTTCACATCATGCACCCCAGTCACACTCATTTCTCAGTCCTTCCATGTTCATTGCCCCCCACCACCACCATTGTGACCAAAAAAAAAAAAAATGTTAAAATAAAAGTGAGAATAAAATACAAAGTAAGTTTCAGGACAGCCAGGGCTACACAGAGAAACCCTGTCTCGAAAAACAAAATAAATAAATAAATAAACAAGTCTTATTTGTGTTATCTATATACTCAGTGGAGCATAGTTTAACTCTTTGTGGCCTGCCACTTAAATAGAACTGAGTCCATTTCCTCCTGCACCCCCAACAGAAGCCATACACTTCGGTATCACCATCACACTTTTTTTTTTTTTTGAAAGAGTTTCTTTTCTTTTTTTTTTTTTAAGATTTATTTTTATTTATTTATTTTTTTTAAAGAAGTAAATTTTTTTTTTTTTAAGATTTATTTATTTATTATATGTAAGTACACTGTAGCTGTCTTCAGACACTCCAGAAGAGGGCATCAGATCTCATTACGGATGGTTGTGAGCCACCATGTGGTAGCTGGGATTTGAACTCAGGACCTTCAGAAGAGCAGTCGGTGCTCTTACCCGCTGAGCCATCTCACCAGCCCACCATCACACTTTTTAAGAGTTTCTTCTCTTCAATAGCTTCTTGTGTAGGCTGTGACATTCTGAAGGGTGGGTGGGAGAGTAAGGGCTGTCACAGAAGCCTTCCATGTCCCTCCCTCTCTATTGTGCATCTGTTCGTCGCTAATTTGTTTTTATTTTGGTTTTTGTTTTCTTTTTCAAGACAGGGTTTCTATGTGTAGCCCTGGCTGTCCTGAAACTCACTTTGTAGACCAGGCTAGCCTCGAACTCAGAAATCCGCCTGCCTCTGCCTCCCAAGTGCTGGGATTAAAGGCGTGCGCCACCACTGCCTGGCCCATCGCTAATTTTTAATTGCTTCTTGATTATAGCTTTCCTCACACTAAGCTACTTTCATCTGTGGTTTGGTGTAAGATCTTCTGAGATCCCAAGAAAGACCTTGTGCTGTACAAACTGGAGATTGCTCTATGACAGTCATACTTTTGGTTTTAAATAGATTCATTATGTATATAGGAAGCTTACATAAAAGAATGAAGAGCATGGGGGAAGGGAACCAAAACAATACCAGTCATATGCATAAAACATCCAGCACAAATCAACCGGAGGAAGCCCTGTTAAGGCAGTTGGTTGGAACCTAGTAGAGAAAGAGAGAAAACCCGGGTAGAGTGAGCATCCCTTCAAGTGAGTCTTCCGAATGAAAGAATAAATAACAGAGGGATGACATCATCAAGGAGGGGTTTACAAACAAACAGCCTGGAACTGACTGAGCTTTCCCTCAGTGAATGAGCTTCCTACAGCTAAACCCAATAACTGAAGTTACAGCCTCCCTTCTGGGACCTGGGGCACTTTCCATGTCATAGGATAAATGACAGAATAGTCTGTCTACAAGGACATGGTATATTTTACTCTCTGATGTTTTGTTGCTCTCTCTCTCTCTCCTGTCATAGCTCAAGGGTCTCAAGGAACTCTCTCTCTCTCTCTCTCTCTCTCTCTCTCTCTCTCTCTCTCTCTCTCGGAACACTCCACATAAATGTACCTGGAGCTGAAGTGTGTGAGGGTCAACTCTGCTTCTAGAGCCAGCTCCTCAGGGAACTCAGAAAATATGTGATGATTTACAAACACAACACACATTACAGAACTTTTCTCCTATGTTAAATAATAATCAGATCTGCTGGAAAGCTGTTACCTGTGGGTCTTTATATTACAAATAATATAAATGCATAAGGTAACTTTTTTCATCAATTGCCATAAAAGCTGAAGGTAAGTTCCTACTGCATTCTGACTTCTGAAATCCTCTTGTGGGCTTTGCTAAACTGGAAGTAATATTAATCTTTCTTTCCTTTATGGAGTTGCCTGGATAATAATGTTATTCTTTTCTTTAATGCTGGGGACAAAATCCAGGACCTTGTGCCTCCTTAGGAACACATTCTATCACTGAGCACCATCTCCAGCCCAATGATAGTAATTTAATGAGAAGCAAGGTGAACCAGGCTGTTGTGTCTCACACCTTTATCCCAGCAATTGTGGTAAAGTAGCAGGCAGATCTCTGTGAATTCAAGGCCAGCCTGATCTACATAGTCAGCTCCAGGCCAGCCTCGGCTACATAGTGAGACTCTGTCTGAAGAAGAAGAAGAAGAAGAAGAAGAAGAAGAAGAAGAAGAAGAAGGAGGAGGAGGAGGAGGAGGAGGAAATGGGGTTCAGTCATAGACTTCTTGATTAGTATGCACTGTTAATCCCCCAAATGAGAATGAGTTCTTTACGTTAAGCTTAATTTTCCATCAGATAGGTCTGTCACCCTAAAGGACTTCAGAAAATAGTATTACACACAGGAGAAAATGGAGGTTTATATTTATCTCAAAACTTCAAGCCTAGGTTTTCAAAGGTTTTTGGTTACATAGGAACTTGGAAAACAACTCAAAGTTATTTGGCTTAACATGTGTGTGACATTTCAAATTCCAGAAAATAGGCCAAGACATAGTCAAACCCAAGTTTTACAGAAAACAGGAATGAGCTTGATTTGACCTTATAATAAGATGACTTTTAAGATGGAAACAGGGTGGCCCATCCATGCCAGGCCCTGAGATCAATTTTTCATCATCACAGGAGGAGGGATAAGAGCAGCATCAGTGGTGGTGACAGCAAAGGGAATGTAATTGAGGGTTTTAGGATTACAGAATGTTAGTGAATTCCCTATTATAAACAGAACTGTGTCCTTTCTTCCTAGGGTTTGGATGTGAAATATCCTCCAAAAAAAAAAAAACTTATGTGTTTGCTGAAGACTTTGTCACCAGTTGTTGATACGATACTATGGAGAGGTGATTGGATCATGAAAGCATTCATTTCATCAGCAGCTTAATCCAACAATGAGTTTGTAGCTGAGTGGGCTGTTAGAAGAAAGGTCCTGGCTGGAGGGAATAGGTCACTGTGATACTGTGATCTCTCTCTCTCTCTCTCTCTCTCTCTCTCTCTCTCTCTCTCTCTCTCTCTGTGTGTGTGTGTGTGTGTGTGTGTGTGTGTGTGTGTGTTCCCTCCAACCTCTGGCCTCATAAGATGAATTGATTTGTTTTTAACATGCACTACCCCATGCTGTTGTGCCCCAACACAAACTCATATCCATAGGGCTAAACAAGCCACAGACAAAAACCTCTCAATCTGAGGGCCAGAGTAAACCTTCCCTCCATAAGTTATCTTTCTCAAGTGTCTTGTCACAGTACCCTTCCCAAATTCATATTTGGACACCTTACCTCCTGTACTTTGCTTTTGGCTACACTTGGAGTTAGATTTTAAGTAAGTAAGGTAAAAATGAAGTAATTAGACTAGGGCCTTAATTAAATACAGCTGAGGTTTTTGTGTCATTATAAAAAGAGGAAAAGACACAAGGGTTGGATATGTGAAGAGAAAATGTCAGGTGAGGGCACACAGATTATCATGCAAGGAGAAACCTTGTTTGGGACTTGTGTCACCCAGAACCATGAGAAAACCTTTCTGTTGTCTGAGCTACCTTTCATCGGCATAGGACCAATACCATTTTGTCCACTTTCTGTGCATGTAGAAGAGAAACGTGATGGCTTATCTTGTCAGCTTGTTGGGATTTGGAATCACTGCAGGTACAGACCTCTGAGCATGCCTGCCTGTGTGTTTCCAGCGGTGATTCCCTTTCAGAGAGGGAAGAATGGGCGGTTCAGGTATAAAGAAGTGTGAAGAGAAAGCCATGTGCTGACTCTCTTACTTCTTCCTGAGTGGGTACCTGCATCACTGAGGCTGTCATCAGACTCTAGACTCTCTGGCCTTGCAACAGGAACCGAATCCTTGTTGTGGTTCTCCAGGGAGCTTCCTGGCCAGACTGCGGCTGCGCCTCCAGCCTTGTGGACCACGCAGTTAATGAGTTCTCTTTCTCTTCTGTGCTGACAGCTGTTGATACACAACCCCCAACTTCTGTCCTTTGCCACTCAAATAACTTTCTTGCTGTTCTATCGCTGTGAAGAAACACCATGACCATGGCAACTCTTAGAAAAGAAAGCATTTAACTGGGGGCTTGCCTATAGTTTCAGAAACATCACCATCAGAAACATTACCATCACAGGAGGGGAGCATGGCAGCAGGCAGGCATGGTGCTGGAGAGGTAGCTGATAGCTACATCCTGATCCTTAGGGGGCGGGGGGG
>NC_034592.1:10139816-10154458 GCF_900095145.1 Mus pahari | reverse complement strand
GGAGGGAGGGAGGGAGGGAGGGACTTGTGTGGGCTTTTAAAACTTGAAAGCCCACCCCCCAGTGACACACTTCCTCCAACAAGACCATACCTCCTAATCTTTCTATTGCTTTCAGATAGTTCCACGCCCTGTTGACGAAGCATTCAAATATGTGAGCCTCTGGGGGCATTCTTATTGAAACCACCACACTACACATTATGTATTTTCCTTTCAGTCTATTTCTCTACATAACCCTCCCTAACACAAGAAATTATGCCATACGGGGATGGTGGCAATGCAAGTGATGGGAGTATTTTGGAAGGCGCAGGACAGATGGGGGGGTGGCTCTGCCTTCCTGACTGCTAGTTTCTTTCCAGTATATCACATCGCCATTCTGGATTCTAGCTTGCTGACTACCTACTTAGCATCCTGGTACACAGTGCTGTGAATTATCTACACAGACAGTAAAAACAAAAAACAAGCAGAGTTCTGAAGTGTTTTTCAGTGTAATGTGCCAGATAATATCAGTACTTATGTACCAAAATAATCCAAATTATAATTTTTTGCTTGTCACATCGCACATCTCTTTTTGTAGACATGATTTTTGATGAAGTCACTTGTTTTGTAGCCCAGGCTGACTTCCAACAGGCAAACCTACTGGTTCAACCTCCCAAGTGTTAGAGTTATAATGGCATATTACCAGGCTTAGCTACATAGTGTATCTCTTTATCTCTCTGAAGCAACGTCCGTCATTGTCAGCTATCTAATGTCTTAAAACTCAGCCTGTAAAATGTTTTCCCATCTGTCCAGAATGTGCACTTCACAAACTTTTTTTTATTACCAAATAATTTGCTTATGTCCATTAAATGAAGGGTACAGGTGCTGGGGAATTTAGCTCAGCTGAGTTAGTGCTTGCCTAGTATGCATAAAGCCTAGCTTAAGCCCCCAGCACTTCATAAAGCAAGATGTGGTGGCACATATCTGTAATCCCAGTACTGAGAAGATGGAAGCAGGAGGATCAGTTCAAGGTTACGGTTGGGAACACACTAAGTTTGAGGCTAGCCTGGACTACAACAGACTTTGTCTCATTAAATAAGTAAATAAATAAATGGTTGGATTTATAGGTTGAACACTGGCAAAAGTCATTAAATTTAATACAAATACTGTTACTCTTTATTTTATTGCAATTTCTTTTTCTTTTATTTTATCCTGTTGCATGTGTGTGTGTGTGTGTGTGTGATCACATGTAGGAACATGTGTGGTTACATGTACAGGTATACTTCCCTATAGACGTCTTAAGGTACTATAGAGTGTCTTCTTCAATCACATTCCATTTTACTTTTGTTGTTGTTGTTGTTTTGGTTTTTCAAGACAGGGTTTCTCTGTATATCCTAGCTGTCCTGTTTTTTTTGTTTTTTGTTTTTTTTTTTTTTGAGATTGAATTTTGCCATGTAGCCCAGACTAGCCTGCAATTCATAATCCTCCTGAATGCTACAATACTTGGATTATGTTGGATTTTTTTTCCAATTTTATTTTCACTATTTGTTTTGCCCAAATGTAGGTCTGCATACCTCAAGCATGTCTGGTACACACAGAGGGCAGGAAAAGATATCAGATATCCTAGACCTTGAGTTACAGATAGCTGTGAGCTGTGATGTGGGTACTGGGAATTGAATTTGGGTTCTCCACAGGAGCAGTCTGTGATATTAACGACTGAGCCACCTCTTCAGCTCCCTGGCATTTCTTTGAAAGGCATTTTATGGTTTAGGGGTGTAATATACGGTAGAATATTTATCTATATGTACAAGGTCCTAGGTTCAATGCCAGCACTGAAAAAAGGATCCTATTGGGTTTTTTGTAATACAATGCATAGAAAAATATTGGGCTGGAGAGATGGCTCAACAGTTAAAAGTACTGATTGCTCTTCCAGGGGTCCTGAGTTCAATTCTCAACAACCACATGGTGGCTTACAACCATCAGTGATGAGATTGAATGCTGTCTTCTAGTGTGGATGAAGACAGCTACAGTATGCTCATAGAAAGAAAGAAAGAAAGAAAGAAAGAAAAGAAAGAAATCTTTAAAAAAAAAGAAAAATATTAAATTAATGAATGGTATAAACATATACATTATATTGATTGCTGCACATTATGCATCAGAAGCTGGACTTTAAAAAGCTAGCACAATACTCGTAATACTTGCTTAAATGAGGCATGGCAGAAATTAGCCTGTAATTCTAGCACTTGAGCCCTGGAGGAAGGTTCAAGGTTTCTGGAGATAACTATGTTAAGAGAAACAAATTAGGAACAGGACGGGAAAAAAATGCAGTGTTGTACTTACCTATAGAGGGGTTCAAGTCCACCGTGGATGTGAGACCCTCTCTCAAGAACAAGCTAAGTTATTAGATGCTATTAGTATTTTAACCTTGTCTGAAAAACCATGGACAGCCATCAGTTACAATGTGGTACTTTGTCTTATGATTATATTCCTACAGGCTGGCTGTGAATGCAGGAAACTCCTTGTCTCTATCTCTCATTTATTTATTTATTTATTTATTTATTTATTTATTTATTTATTTATTATTCTTTTTTTTTAGATTTATTTTATGAGTGTTTTGCCTGTGTGTATGTCTCTGTACCACACTCATGTCTTGTGTCTGCAGAGATCTGAAGAGGGTTTCAGATCTCCTGGAACTGGGAATTAGGAATAATTGTGAGCCACTGTGTAGACACTAGGAACCAAAACACAGGTTTTTTGCACCTCATTCTTTGAAATGCGTTGTTTTTCTTTCTTTTTTTGTTGCATTGGCAATAGTTTCTCCATACGATGTCTGGCTTGGACTTTGCTATACACACCGGACCTTCCTCAAGCTTTCAGTGATGGTCCTGCCTCTGCCTCACCAGTGCTGGGGTGACAGGTATGTGCAACCATGCTAGCATTGAATTTCTTTTTGATTAGTATGCAAAGCAATGAGTTTCACTGTAACATTTTCATGTATATACTGTATCACATTGGTAACTTTATGTATAATTATACTTTGCCATTCCACAGCCACTTTCCTTCCTCCTGCTGACTCTACCCCCACAGCCTGTTTTTGCTTTTATGTCACATGTTACATGCTCTCTGTTACCTTTCCTTATTTTGCTTATACTTCCCTTTAGACTTCCTTCTTCATGTTCACCATAAGCTTTCTACCTTTGTGTTGTTCCTGTAAAACATGGCTTTCACCTCAAAGGCAATCTGAGATAGCATTTTTGTTGTTGTTACTGTTTTGTCCTTCTCTACTTTTAGGCAGGGTGTGAGTATAGTCCAGGCCACAGCTCACCGGCAGCTGAGATGACTTTGAACTCATCTGTTGTTTGGCGGTTTTGTTTGTTTCTTTGTTTGTTTGGTTTTTTTGTATGTGTGACAGGGTTTCTCCATGTAGCTCCCTCTTGCTATCTTGGAATTTGCTCTCCTGACCAGGCTTGTAGGCTTGTATTTTTCAAAAGCCAGGACCAGCTGTGGGGAGGCAGATCAACTTTACTTAGTGTGATACAAGGTTTATATAATCTGGGAGCAGGGTCAGATTGGCTGAAGGCTTAAGGTACCAAATGCCTTTTTTTTTTTTTTTTTTTTTTCAGACAGGATATCTCATTATTCAAAGCTCACCAATTAGGCAAGGTTGGCTGGCCAGCAAGCCCAAGTACTTTCCAGCACTGGGATTATAAATCTGGAATTTTTCTTTTTTAAATACGAGTCTCAAATCCAACTCAGATTTGAGACCTATTTGCCAGGCAAGCACTTTATTGGCCAAGCCATCTCCTCAGTTCCTGAATAGAACTTTCTTTATTCATTCCTGTGGTGGTTAATATTGTTACCTCAAAGGATCTAGAATGAAAAATGGCAAACCTCTGGCATGTCTGTAAGAACCTGCAGATTACGTGAGTGGAGACCAGAAGACCCACCTAATATGTGGGAGGCATTGTTCCCTGGACTGAGAACCTAATCTGAATAAAAGGAAGAAAGAAAATTGAACACCAGCATCCAACTCTTTTGGCTCCCTAATTGCATAAACAATGTTGCCAACTACCTCCTACATCTCCCACTCTGCTTCTCACCATGGTGGACTCGATGGCCTTGAACATAAAACAATAGCAAAGCTTTTTTCTCTCCTAACTGGATTCTTCTCAAGTGCGTTTTTACACTGATGAGAAAAGCACCCATGTGGGTCAGTGAGATAACTCAGCAAGGAAAGGTGCTTGTATTTCAAGCCAGATGACTTGAGCTTGATTTGATTCTGGGATTTACATGGTAGAGAGATCCACCTTCTTCTGTAAATTGTACTCTGACTTCTACACACTTACCACACATACAAGCTCTCTCACACATACACATAGTTACACACCCATGCCAGGCACATATACACACAAGATAAATAAGTAATATTATAAAGATGTTTTAAAAAGAAGGAATGGGCCGGGCATGGTGGCACACGCCTTTAATCCCAGTACTCTGGAGGCAGAGGCAGGCAGATTTCTGAGTTCGAGGCCAGCCTGGTCTACAGAGTGAGCTCCAGGACAGCCAGGACTACACAGAGAAACCCTGTCTCAAACAAACAAACAAACAAACAAAAGAAGGAATGGGGGATTTAATGAGGGAGATGATAATTAATACAGAGGAAAGAGGGTAAAATAACCACTAAGTTGTCCGGAAAAATCTTAAGGAATCATTTATTACCAATATACATATTACATATAAGCCTGCATGTACATATATAGTTTAAATGATATTTGCCCACCCAGGGTGACAATGTCTTTTCCCTGAAGAGTCATAAACAATGCCCCAACACCAGACATAAAAACCCCTTTTAGGTTGTTGGTCAAGGTTGTCCAAGAGTCTCCCAAAACATTACAGGCTATTTCTGTGCCTTTGGTTGCCTCCCAGAAGTTGAAGATAAGTCCCCGTTGCTAAAGATAACCTAGGCTCCTTTTGTCCCATCACTTGGAAGGGAGAGGAAGGGGGATCTCTGAGTTTGAGGTCTGCTTGGTGTATAAAGCAAGTTCCAGGACAGTTGGGGCTACACAGAGAAACCCTGTCTTGGAGTGCTGTGGGGGACAGGACTACACCATATGCTTCAGACATCTGACCCAGATGATTTGAACTCTTTGTGATCTGAAAGCCTCCTTCCTGAGGACTAGCTTTCATGATACTAGAATGTGCCACGAAAGCTTCCAAGGAGAGGAAGTGAACAATAATACTTCCCAGCTATGATGCCTATTGAGGGACATTGTACAATAACCCTAAGGATGCAGTAGTGGAATGTATAGTTAATGGTAATCAGGAGCTTTCTGTAGGCTTATATTTTTTAAAAAAAAAAAATCCATTTTTAATAAGGGTTCTTTAATGCTTTAACCTCCCTTCTAGCCCAGCACCCACCAGAAGTAGTGGAAAGGAAAGGTTAATGGGGCAAAGGAGGATGTGATCCTGTTTAGAAATAGTTCTTTGGAGCAAATCCAATTTTCTTTGTCAGCAGTGGACGCTGGATCCACTCACAAACACCAGTCTTTTTTTTTTTTTTTAAAGATTTATTTATTTATTTAATGTATATTTATTTATTTTATGTACACTGTAGCTATCTTCAGACAAACCAGAAGAGGGCATCAGATCAAATTACAGATGGTTGTGAGTCACCATGTGGTTGCTGGAAATTGAACTCAGGACCTCTGGAAGAGCATTCAGGGCTCTTAACTACTGAGACATCTCTCCGGCCCCAACACCTTTAGAGTATCAGCGATGGCAGTTCGATCCAGAAGAAACCATAGAAACACCATCTATGAAGTCACATCAAATGATGACCAGCAAGGGATGGCAAAGCGAGCCAATACCACACAGCATTGTCCACTGTGTCCACTGTCTGTTAGATTATATTTATACCCTTTCCAAACAGCACATGTTCTCTCAAGCATCGGCTCTAGCAGAGCATCACATACTTCTTTTCCAGGTTGCTTCCATAGAAACACCACTTCAGCTTTCTAGACAGATTTCATTCCTACTCATCAAAAGAGAAGTCATGCCTGGCACTGGAATCCTAGCCCACTAGCCAGGGCTAATGAACTTATGAATCTTAGAGGAAAACCTACAACCACCACTTTACTAAAACAGCATAATCCCTAACTACACTCTAAATATGTTTCCTATGCCTGTAGGTAAATGTAGTTCTCACTCTTCACTCAGGACATTTCTTTTTGCATCATACGAAGACCATTACAGAAAACCACAACTGATAAAGATGCAGAGAACAAACAGGTGGTACCCAGCTCCAACGGAAGCATCTGCAGCATGGCTCATTCAGAGATCACTTTAGAAGGAGCAGATTGTAAGAGCCAGAGGAAACTGACGCTAGCTGTGAGATTTTACCTCCTAGAAAGGACAACCAAGCCTCACCCACTAAGTTTCATCAACATGGCTATCTAAACAAGACCTGAATTAGGACAGGAACAGATATTATTAACAGGAAGGGGAAATCTCATCCAGCCTCAACCCTCGACAAGGAACTATAGGAAACTAGCAAGAGAAATAGTCATCACCAAGGAAGAGCACCCAAATTGGTTATCCAGTTTCAAGGTCATCCTTGAAATAATATACATACATATATATTATAGAGACTGAGCAGGTAGTATTTACATATTTTGGAAGCTATACATATACACATACACATAATAATTTAAGAAATAGAGGTCATGATTTTGAGGAAGAGAAAATGGGAGGGATACATAGGGAGAGTTGGAGGAAGAAAAGCAGGGATGCTATGTTTATATTATAATTTTAAATTATATTATATATAATTATATCATGATTAAAATTATAATATATAAATAAATGAAGGTGGGTGTTGGGGTCTCCCAGCTCTCTGTCGCCACCGGACCACCTGCAGTTATCCGCCAAGCCTACCTTTCTGTTTACACTAATCACTGTCCTTCTAAACCCAGCCCCCTGCAGGCTCTAAGATCCACCGGCAGAAACCTTCAGATCCACCAGAGCTGCTCACCTGTGCCTTGTCTCCACCGCCTGCTGAGAAGACCTTTTGTCCCAGAAGACAACATCCTTTGGACCCGCCTATGCCTATGGACATTCAACTGTGCCCTGATCCTTGGACCCGCCCACGGACATTCACCTGTGCCTTCAAAGACTGGGGGTTGGGGACTGGGGTTTTTTTCCCCACACTATATAAACTGAGTTCCTACATTAAACTTCGAGCTTTGATCAGTAAAATATTGTCTTGGCTCCATTTTTCTCTCGCACATTCCATTTCAGGCCAGCCCGCCTCTCAGGATGAACCCAGACTGGATTAAAGTGAGTTTTGTCAGAAACTCACAGGTGGGCAGGAGAGATGGATCAGTGCTTAAGTGCATGTATTACTTTTGCAGAGTACTGCAGAACAGTACTCTATACTATACTATAACTCTAGTTCTAGAGACATGTACTGTGTTTAGTCTCAGCAGGCACCTGCACTCATGTGCACACACCCACAACAGACATACTCTCACACGTGTAATGTTTTAAAATTTGGGAGGAACAAAAGGAAACAAAGAAAAGTAATGAATACAATTCTTCTCGATGAACACCTGTGGGGGGCCCATATCTTAGCTGTTGAGAACAGAGCAGCAATAAACACAGATGAGCATGTATCTCTGTGGTATGCAAACATATGGTCCTTTGGGCATATACCAGGAAGTGGCATAGCTGAATCATATGTTAGTTAGCGCTATTTTTTTAGCTTTTTGAGGAACTTCCACCCTGGTTTCCATCGTGGCTGAACTAATTTACATTTCTTGAACTAGTGTCTAAGGATTTGCCATTCGCCATGTCTTTGTCAATATGTATTGTCATTGTTTTCTTGCTTTTTTGAGACAGGGTTTCTCTATGTAAACCTGAATGTCCTGGAACTCACTCTATAGACCAGGCTGGCCTCAAACTCATAGAGATCCACCTACCTGTCTCTGCCTCCTGTGTGCTAGAATTAAAGGAGTGTGTCACCACTGCCTAGCTAGAGTAGTTTTATTTTCCCAGATTACCAAGGTTGTTGGGTGTTTTTTCAAATATTTACTGGCTAAATTGTGCTTTTTCTTCTGAGGATTGCTTATTTTATTTATCAGTACATTTTAAAGGATTGATTTATTTACTTTATGTACAGTATTAAGTACACTGTAGCTGTATTCGGACACACCAGAAGAGGGCATCAGATCTCATTACAGGTGGTTGTGAGCCACCATGTGGTTGCTGGGATTTGAACTCAGGACCTCTGGAAGAACAGTCAATGCTCTTAATCGCTGAGCCATCTCTCCAGCCCCATCAGTACATTTTTTAAATTGATGATTTAAAAAATGGTTTTTCACAAGAAAACAAAGAAGGAAGACCATCATGTGGATACTTCATTCCTCCTTAGAACAAAATACCCATGAAAGGATATANGTACAGAGACAAAATTTAGAGCTAAGATGAAAGGATGGACTATCCAGAGACTATCCCATCCGGGGATCCATCCCATCATCAGCCACCAAACCCAGATACTAATGCACATGCCAGCAAGATTCTGCTGAAGGGACCCTGATATAGCAGCCTCTTGTGAGGCTATGCCAGTGCATGACAAACACAGAAGTGGATGCTCACAGTCAGCTATTGGATGGAACACAGGGCCCCCAATGGAGGAGCTAGAGAAAGTACCCAAGGAGCTGAAGGGGGATGCAACCCTGTAGGTGGAACAACAATATGAACTAACCAGTACCCCTTGAGCTCGTGTCTCTAGCTGCAAATGTAGCAGAAGATGGCCTANTTGGCCATCATTGGGAAGAGAGGCCCCTTGATCTTGCAAACTTTATATGACCCAGCACAAGGGAAGGCCAGGGCCAAGAAGTGGGAGTGGGTGGGTAGGGGAGCAGGGGCAGGGGGAGGGTATAGGGAACTTTTGGGATAGCATTTGAAATGTAAATAAAGAAAATAATAAAAAAATAAATAAATGGTTTTTGCAGTTCTTTCTGCATCCTAGATACTAATGCCATGTTGGGTATGGTTAACAAAGATTTTTCTCTTATTTACTAGGCCAACTGTTCACAACACTAACTAGGTTGACTGATTCCTTTACCTGGGGAAACATTTTCATTTCAATTCAGTCTTCTCAGTTCTTGGGATTATTTCCTGTGCTATTGAAGTCTTTTTTCTTTTATATCATCCTTTTCTGTTAATTTTGTTTTTTTGACAAAGTCATGTCTCTTAGATCGACCTCAATCTTTCTATGGCTTTGAATTACTGATCCTCCTATCTCTGCTCTCCAGATATGGAGAGTATAGGTATGTGTGCTGCCTTGCTCAGTTTTGTACAGCGCTGGTCTTTGAACCATGGTTTTCTTCATGCTGGCTAAGCACTCTACCAAGTAAGCTACGTTTTCACACCATTCTTTGACCTTGAAGTGTTTTTCTCTAGCAGTTGTAAGGTTTCGGGTCTTACCTTAGTCCGTGATCTATTTTGAATATATTTTGTGCAAGGTAAGAGATATCGCCCTGATTTTATTCTAATTTTGCATCCATTTTTCCTACTACCAGGTTTCAAAGAGGCTATCATCCCTCCATCTCCCCGTCAGCCCCACACCTACCTCCTGGCATCTCTTACAACGGAAAATATTTAATTAGGGATGGCTTACAGTTCAGAGGTTTAGTTCATTATCTTCATGGTGGGAAATATGGCAGAACTCAAGCAGACATGGTGCTAGTGAAGTAGCTAAGCGTTCTGCATCTAGATTGGCAGGCAGCAGGAAGTGAACTAGCTTGAACTTCTGAGACCTCAAAGTTACCCATAATGACACACCTCCTCCAACCAAGCCACTCTATATTCAGCAAGGTAACACTTCCTAATAGTGCCACCCCCTATGGACTAAGCATTCAAACACAAGAGTCTATGGGGGCCATTCCTATTCAAACCACCACAGCCTCAGTGTTTGTTTTTAATATTTATATCGAAGAAGATGTAGCTGTGTGGGTTCATTTCTGGATCTTCTATTTCATTGCCATTTGTGTCTAGTTCTGTACTATAACTATGCTGTAGTTGTTTCTAGAACTCCAAATATAGCTTGACACCAGGTATTGTGACATTCCCAAATTGTTCCTTCTTCTAAGAGTCATTTTGGCTATCCAGACTCTTGTTTTTGCATTTGAATTTAAGATTTTTGTTTAGTTCTCTGAGGTATAACATTTCTGACGATTGATGTTGATTGTCAACTTGACAGAATCTAGAATCGTCTAGGAGACAAGCCTGTGAGCACACTTTTGAAAGTGTTTCTAGATTAAGGTCCATCAATGAGGGATTAGAGAGATGGCTCAGCAATTAACAGCATGTATTGCTCTTCTAAAAGACCTGAATTTGGTTTCCAGTATCCATATATGCCCTAAGTCAGCTCAGGGGATCTACTCTTCTCTTCTGGTGTCCTCTAGCACTTATGTGTACAAACTCACACTCACATAGATATGCAATAATTAAAAATAAGTATAATAAAAAAAATGAACTTTGATGAATATCTATGGTCGATTTCTGATTAGAAAAATCAGTGTAGGGAAATTCACCTTAACTGTAGGTGAGACCAGTCCCTGAGGAGAGATTATGGACTCTATAAGATAGAGAAAGTGCTAATTCATTGCTTTCTGATTCTTGACTATGGGTATGGTATGACCAGCTGCCTTAAGCTCTTGCCTTTGTGATTTCCTCTCCAAGATGAACTGTGAGGCAAAATAAATCCTTCCTTAATTGCTTTTGTTACAGCACCAAGAAAAGTAGTTAAGACAATATTAGAATTTTGATGGAGATTTTATGAAATCTATAGATAGATACCTTGCTACAATATATTCCTTTTATAATGAATTCAGAACTTTTGCATTTATCATTATTTTTTTTTATTATTTTAACATTTGTTTGTTGTTCTTGGTAGTGGTTATGGTTGTGGTGGTGGTGGTGGTGGTGGTGGTGGTGTGTATGTGTCTTTGTCTCTGTGTGTAGGTCAGAAGATAAATTTCAGGTGTGTTATGTTGATTCTTTCTTTCCACCATGTAGGTTCTACTTACACTTGAATCTAGTTTAATTTATTTTCATTTAACTTTTTAAAAGATGTGTATGGATGTTTTACCTACATATACTGTTTTACCTACATATACGTGTGCACATAGTATCACTAAGTACTCACCAAAGTCAGAAGAGGGCAATGAATATCCTTGAACAGGAATTACAGACTGCTGTGAGATGCTATGTGGGCGTTGGGAATTGAATACAGCATCAAGTGCTCTTAACTGCTGACCATCTCCTCAGTCTCTGGACCTCTGTTCAAATTCTGCAAGCCAGTACATACATACATAAATATATATACATATGTGACTTGAGACCTTTATACTGAAAATTATTGCTAAGAGTTGCTTATTAATTTTTATAATTTTAATATTAGTTTATCTGGTGGGTTGAATTGTCGTTATTTTCTTTATTTCTTATTAGAATTGGAAGGTTTTCTCTTCTGGACAGGGATCCCTTCACAGCTGTCCTTTGTTTTACACCTTTACTCCTCTCAAGAAATTTGTCTGTTCCTGTGTTCCTGTGCACGAGACTCTTCCTACCGCGTCCGTGTGTAGTTTTCTTTAAGTGTCTCCTACATACAGTGTATGCTTGGTGAATATGAATTGCTTTTGTTTGAACGTGTCCTGAATGTCCTAATTTAGCAATCTTCGTTGGCAACCATTCACTTTCCTGGCTTAAAATACAACCTTTCATCCTTTTCTGTCCAGATTTGTCTGTTAATGACAAATCTGTTGTTAGTCTGCTGTACTTGTCTCCGTTCTTAGCCTGGTGATTATGAGTTGATGTTTTTCTGTTACAGCTTTTTGTATTGTTTGCTTTGTGTTTTGACAGCTTGTTTATATTGTGAAGAGTGTGTGTGTGTGTTTATGTGTTCATTCCCTTTTCTAGATTTGGGGGATTTTCAACTAAAATATCATTGACTACATTGGCTATATATCTTTGGCACAAAATCTCAAAACTTCCTTTTATCCTAAGACTTCTCTTGATTGTATTCCAGATTTTTTTTTTTTTTTTTTTTTTTTTTTTGGTTTTTCAAGACAGGGTTTCTCTGTGTAGTCCTGGCTGTCCTGGAACTCACTCTGTAGACCAGGCTGGCCTCAAACTCAGAAATCTGCCTGCCTTTGCCTCCTGAGTGCTAGGATTAAAGGCATGTGCCATCACACCCGGTGTATTCCAGAATTCTTGGTTGTGGTAGTCACGCTCATTTTTCTCCCTATTAATATTTGAATGTGTTTAGTATTTTGTTGACCTTCTCCTTCATTTCTAGCATTCTTTTTCTCCCTGCAGTCTATTGAGATTTTCATTTGTAACATTTCTATTTTTTTCCTTTAAATCTCAATTTCTTTACTAGCATTCATTCACATTGCTGATTTTCTCATTCATTGATCATTCTACTAATAAACTTTGAAGGTTTATTGCTGGTAGTTTACCTATTTTAGTATTACTGTATTCAATAGTTGAGAAGTTATTGTCTTTTTGAAGAACCTTGCTTTTTTGTGTTTCTGTGTGGTTATTTGATCATCTTGATTTGGTATCTTTCCCGTTATTTTAAACAATTATTTATTTATTTACAGAATTTTACTAGGTTGCCCTGGCTGTCCTAGAACTCTTTATGTAGACCTGGCTGAGCTTGATCTCTCAAGGATCTACTTGCTCCTCCCAGTTCTGGGATTAAAAGCGTACATCAGCATGCCCTGTCCTGCTTCTAATTTTTAATACTAAAAAAAGATTTATTTTATGCATATGAGTATTTGCCTTCACTCTGGTGACTGAGGAGGTCAAAAGACACACTAAATGCCTTGAAAGCTATAGTTATAGATGGCTGTGAACCATCTGTGGTTCTGAGAACAGAACTCAGGTCTTCTATAAAAGCAGCAAGAGTTTTTAACTGATGGACATATCTCTAGCCTCCTAGCTTCTATTTTTTTTCTTCAAGACAGGGTTTCTCTGTGTAACCCTGGCTCTCTTGGAGCTCACTCTGTAGACCAGGCTGGCCTCGAACTCAGAAATCCACCTGCCTCTGCCTCCCAAGTGCTGGGATTAAAGGTGTGCGCCACCACAGCCTGGCTCTATTTCTTATATATGTGTTTATGTGGGAGTGTTTACAGAGACCAGGAATCTGGAAAGAATCCTTGATAGAGGGAACGAAGGAAGCTTTGAGCATTGGGAGTAGCTTGTTGAACAGGTGATAAGAACCTGAAGGAAGGACTACTGGAGAGGGAAAGGATTAAACAAAATAAAGACTGAGATCAGGAAGCAGGGAATATGTGCTTGGAGCACCAACTCAAACTACAGGTGTATAAAAAAAACCTTAAGGAGACTTGTTGCTTTGTATACTAGTAGAAAAGTACAACTAGGGTTTGGGGAGATGGCTTAGTGGGTGAAGCCCCTGCTATATGAGCCTGAGGTGAATTTGGATTCCAGCATCCATGTAAAAGGGAGGTGCAATGATATATATCAACAATCCCAGCCACTGGTATATGTGTGAAAAATCCCTGGAGCTCCACCAGTAGAATTGATAAACAAGTTCAGCAATAAACTCAGTCTCAAAAAATAAGGCATAGACTGATTGAGAAGGATACTTCTGGGCTTCCATACACACACATATACACACATATACACACATGTATGCATACCCATATCCACGTATACATATACCTGTACTCACTCAAACATCTGACAGTTATAGGCTTATCTTATAGGTATGGTTTTCCATCCTTTTTTTTTTTTTTTTAAACCAGCCACTCATTTTGCTTAATGTGTCGATAACAATTTCCAAAATTTGGCTGAGTACTGTTGTTACTTCAATAATTGTGATTCTCAGTGACTCCCAGAGAGGACTGAAAATATAGGTCTGTAAATAATATTTAAATTTAGGCAACTCTTTTCATAGCCTATTATTTCAAAATAATTTAATAGTTCTGGTGATATGACAGCTTGAAATACTGTCAAAGACCCTTGAGACTTTGCAGAGCAAGTGATAAGAAATAAGAACAAACCAATTTTGTACAACGTAAGACAAAAATATGCACATTACTTTAAAAAATGGGAAGACATATGTAAAAGAGTAAATGAGAAAAGAAATTAGAAGAGGAAAGAACTGAAATTATTTATTTAAAAATTTACACAACACACACACACACACACACGCACACACACGCACACACACACACACACACGCGCACACACACGGCAACTCTGGCTGGGCTTTTGCCATGGAGTACTGTGGCGGTCAGAGGAAACAGTGTAGGCGTCTGCTCTGGCCTTCCACCATATAGGCTCTGGGGTTTGAACTGAGAAAGCACCTTTCTCTGTTGAGCCATATTGCCAGCCCTAAAACTGTCTATTTAAAAATTTAAGAGCCTCCCATTTGTCTCTCCTTAATTCTCTGTCTTAGACATCATTTCCCTTTATAACCCAGTTTTTCAGCTCATTGTCAGCCTCCCAAATGCTGGGATCCAAGATGTACAGCCAGCCAGCTTTCTTTCTTTCTTTCTTTCTTTCTTTCTTTCTTTCTTTCTTTCTTTCTTTCTTTCTTTCTTTCTTTCTTTCTTTCTTTCTTTCTTTCCTCCTTT
>NC_034592.1:10127153-10139786 GCF_900095145.1 Mus pahari | reverse complement strand
TCTCTCTCTCTCTCTCTCTCTCTCTCTCTCTCTCTCTCTCTCTCTCTCTCTCTCTCTTTCTTTTCCTGTCCTGGAATTCTCTTTGTAGATCAGGATGGCCTTGAACTCATGTAGATCCATAGCCTCTGCTTCCCAAAGACTTTTGCCACCACGCCTAGCTTTCTTTAAATTCTTAAGGGTACAAATTATCCTTTCTTCATTTGTTTCTGCAATATCAAGCGCAGTGCTTGATGTACATCTGAGAATTTATTGTTTTCAGGGTTTTAAATGAATTGGGGAATAAGTTAAGAAGGCAAAGTCTCTCTTACAAAATTGAGGAAGTCAGGATACAGATTTCTATTTTTAATCGTTATCTGATTGGATGCCTTTGACTTACTGACTTTCCTAATTAAGTAAGTTCTGCCAATTTTCAGTCTTCTCATAGGAATAATTGTCTAGATCACCTTGTGGCGCCATCTTCTGGGGCCTTGAGAAGACTCTCAAGATTTAAAACTGTATGGTAGGTCTTGGTTCTTTAAATTCTTCCATTTTTTGTAAGCTCCTTAGACGCATGCGCGGCCTAGCCAGGAAGAAACTACAATTCCCAGAAAACACTGCTATAGTGGGTGGGTGGGTGGACTCCCGTTGTCACGGGGGAAATGATTCTCGCGAGAAAGTGAGCCTCTGGTGGCTGTGCGTCTTGGGTGGAGAGGGGGGAGGAGGCGGGGAGAGTAAGGAGGAAGAGGAGGAGGTGCAGTCCCACAATACCCGGCGGAGGGCGGGTGGGTGGTTGGCGTCTGGTCTGTGCGGAGCTCGGGTCCCCGGCGGACTCAGCTTCCTCTGTCTCTTTAATGCGAGAGGAAGCGATGCGGAGGGGTGGAAAATGGCAGAGCTGCAGATGTTACTAGAGGAGGAGATCCCGTCCGGCAAGAGGGCGCTGATAGAGAGTTACCAGAACCTGACCCGGGTGGCGGACTACTGTGAAAACAACTACATACAGGTGAGGAGCTTGAGCGGCCGGCGGGGGCGGCTGGGACGACAGGCAGGCAGGGCGCGGTGGCGGCTGCCCTACTCCGCCACCCTCCGCCCCAGCCCGAGCGGCGGCCGCCGCGGCGATACAGGAAGTGGCCGCCTCGAGAAAATGGGTGAGGAGCAGGGCCGCCGCGGGCGCCGCTGACCCGACGCCGCTCCCCGCAGCCTGCCGGGGCCGTGGCTCCCTAAAGCCTACCCCGGTCGCGCTCTGCTTCTCGCGGTCTGCCCGGCCCAGCTGTGCTCCCCACCACCTGCCCTGGCTGAGGTCCGCGCAGCTCTCCCCGCCAGCGATCTGTTTCCTGCAACCTTCCCAGGCCGGGTCGTGCTCCCGGCAGTCTTTCCTTCCCGGTCTCTGCTCATCGCAGGCCTCTCTTCTTGGTCGGGCTGTGTTCCACTTTGCCTCTTTTGGCTGCCGTTGGTCCTAAGACCCCCCACAGCCTTCTCTGGCTGGGGTCGGTCCTGGCTGAGGTCCTCCTGGAAATCCCTCAGCCTCCCTTGGTCGCCTTGGAGTCCAGACTTCGCTGTCGCCCCTGTGTCTGGTGTGATGAGTCTAGGACCGGGACAGCTGCGAGAGGAATGGGCAGGGAAGGAAAAGTGGTGTGTGTGTGTGTGTGTGTGTGTGTGTGTGTGTGTGTGTGTCGTTGGAGGGTGGGGTGAGGGTGATTATGTCAGTTCATCCTAGAGGGTGTGCCTTTTATTTATTTAAAAAAATTGTCACGAGTCACATTTGCACAGACCTCCTAATCGAGTGCGGAGAGTGATTGCTGAGGGTTTGATAAAATCCATCTTAAAATTCTTTTAATTGAAGGAGATCTGCGTGCTTGGCGATTTTCAAGTTGGGCTTTTCCTCCTCCTCCTCTTCCTCCTCCTCCTCATATTTACTTCCGCTTCAGCATAATGTATAC
The DNA here is from genome assembly GCF_900095145.1 of Mus pahari. NCBI lineage: Eukaryota > Metazoa > Chordata > Mammalia > Rodentia > Muridae > Mus > Mus pahari. The sequence goes on along the minus strand of NC_034592.1, from coordinate 10,137,870 downwards.
TCATTATTTTAAAGCACGAATGATTCATAGGGAAATTCAGTGGGAACTGTCTTAAATACTTTTCTTCCTCTAAATGTTCTTGGGCTGTTGGCCTTGAACGCAGTAGTGTTGTCATGGTTGCTTATGTTCTGAGATTTCTTTCTATACAAAGTTAATACATAGAAGAATATGAATAAAGTAGATTAGCAAACATTATGTAGTCTTTAAGTCATAACATAGAATTGCTCCTTGATTTATCAGGAAATTCTTGGCACTTTTACTATGCCACTGCTTATCAGTGATTGTAAGTGAATTGTATGTAGTAGTTTGACTTGTAATCCCTATGGTTGAGTAAAAACTAACAGCTTTCACTTAGAAGCAAATAAAGTAGTGGAATCCTTTTTTTTTTTTTTGGTTTTTCGAGACAGTTTTCATGAGAATCTAGACCTCAGACTAGTTCAGGAATGTTCTTAGAGTAAGTAGACCTGTTGGACCAGTATGGGAACCTAACAGCTCCAGCACCATTCTTTTGAAAATACATTCCAAGTTCTAAGCTACAAACAGGAGAGCATGTAGGTTTGTACTGTGGAGCTGGCTCTTCTCTGAGCTCAGCAGTTAAGTGTGCAGACTGCTCTTCCAGAGGACACAAATTTCATTCCCAGCCCCCCATATCAGGAGGCTCATAACCAATTTTAACTCCAGCTCCAGGGAGATCTGATGTCACTGGCTTGTGTAGGCACCTGCATTCATGTGCATAAGCCCAGCACAAGCACACATATATACCTATGATTTAAAACAATAAAAATAGGGCTGGCAAGATGGCTCAGCGGTTAAGAGCACAGACTGTTCTTCCAGAGTTCCTGAGTTCAATTCCTAGCAACCACATGGTGGCTCACAACCATCTTTAATGGGACCCTCTTCTGGTGTGTCTAAAGACAGCAACAGTGACAGTGTATGCACATATATAAAATAAATAAATAAAAGAAAAATTTAAAACATAAAAATAAATCTTAGCTGGGTTTTGTGGTGCATGATTTTAATTCCAGCACTAGGGAGACAGAGGCAGGCAGATCTCTATGAGTTTGAGGCCAGCCTGGTTAACAAAGCATGTTCTAGGCTACCATGTCTACATAGTAAAATCTTCTATCTATCCACCTATTTATCCATCCATCCACCCCCCCCCAACAATTGAATTAGAAGTGGAAAAAAAGACATTAGTTTTAATACAAGCTTCCAAATGATATGTAGCCCCTGAAATATACTCAGTAATTTTCTTTGAGAGTATTACTACCAAGAACTAATGTGGCTGTCTTTTTTTTCCTTCTGAGGAGGAAACATTTTTGCTTAAGGTTTTGATTTGCGGTTGTGTGCCAGTATTGCTTTTGTGCCTATGATGAGGCAGCATGTTGCATTGGAGATTATGCAGGAGAAGAAAACCTTCAACTCATGATGGCTGGACATATCACAGGGTTCTCTAGAGTAAGAGAACCAGTAGCATGAATATAAACTACAAAGGAATACATGAGGTTGGTGTACACAATATGAGTTGGGCTGTGTAGCAATGGCTGCCTGTATTCTGGAGAAACTTCACACCCAGTAGCTGCTCAGGCAACTGACTGCTTCAGCAGCCTCAGCGCTGAAAGCCTGGAGGATTCCTGGAGAGCAGTCAGTGGTTTCAGCTTGTCCTGGAAGGTAGAAGACGCTGGTTTCTATAGCAAAGGGGGCAGGAATAGTGAGCAGTAGGGTAGATGGATTCAGCAGTAAGGAACAAAGATGGGCTTCTCTTGCAGACTTCTGTATAGCTGGGTTATTGCTGGAGGGTCTGTCTATTTTAGGGAGGGTCTTTCCGCTCAGTCAGTAGGATTTTCTTTTCAAAGTACATCATTGAAAGGAAAATAGGAAAAAATAACAATGCATTTTGATATAAAAGAAACAGTTGACTTGATAATTTTAACAGTATATGTATATAGCGGACTTTGGGGTTATTTTTTAGTGGCACTACTCAGTTGACTCAAATACGAGACTCTGTTGATTTTCTCCACTTAAAAAAATTTTAGGGGCTGGTGAGATGGCTCAGTGGGTAAGAGCACCCGACTGCTCTTCCGAAGGTCCGGAGTTCAAATCCCAGCAACCACATGGTGGCTCATAACCATCCGTAACAAGATCTGACGCCCTCTTCTGGAGTGTCTGAAGACAGCTACAGTGTACTTACATATAATAAATAAATAAAACCTTAAAAAAAAAAGTAAAAAAATAAAAGATTTTAGAATTAATTTGAAGTGTATCCATGTTCATAACAAGAATCTGAAACTGCTTGTGGACGTTGTACATCGTGGTGCGCACTAGGCTCCGCACCACGATGTACAACGTCCACAAGCAGTGAATGACCTAGAACTCCTTTACTGCCCCTATCTTCCATGTTCTGTGCTATGCAGCTGTGTGATTCTTCACAACTGTGTTATCCTGCCCCAAGCTACCACTAATTCATCTGATAGATCTTATTTATTTTACATTTTCATCATGGGTGTGTGTATTTGTGTTTGGAGGGAGAGATAGAAAGAGATTGATAGATGGATGCATGCAGATGCCACAGTGCCCATTTGGAAGTACACAGCCTTTGATGGTTTGTCCATTTCTTTTACTGTGGTCTGATGAATAATCTGGGTTTCAGGTTATTAGGCTTTCACTGTCCAGCAGTTTCTCTGCTGAACTATATTTCAGCCTCCCTTCACCCCCATTAATTCTTCTTCTTTTTTGGGGTGTTTGTTTCGAGACAGGGTTTCTCTGTATTGCCCTGTCTGTCCTGGAACTCACTTTGTAGACCAGGCTGGCCTCAAACTCAGAAATCCGCTTGCCTCTGTCTCCTGAGTGCTGGGATTAAAGGTGTGTGCTACCACGCCTGGCTCCATTAATTCTTCTTAAGTGACTTAAATAATTCCTTTTGTTTTATTTAGTATGTTTTTGAGACAGTCTCGCTGTGTAGCTCAGGCTGACCTGAAACTCATGGATGGAAATGTCTTCCATTTATCTCCCAAGTGTTGGGACTGTAGTGTGAAACACCTCACCTGTGGTTTTTTTTTTTTTTTTTTGTTTGTTTGTTTTTTTTAATGAACTATAATGCTCCAGTATGAGGAGAGGCAGCACTGGAGAATGTCTCCCAGCTGACTCACTAAGTGAGTCACTTTAAAAAAAAGCAATCTGTTGGAATTCTGGCCTGTTCAACAAGAGGGAAAGCATGTTTGGTACCAGAAACCTAGCTAGCTACCCAGAGCTAGTGAAGTCATGGATCTTGGAAGAGAACCTGCAATCAGCCGCCACTTCTAAACCAGCATCATCCTTAACTATATTCTAAATATTTTTTTCATACAGAATACTTTGATCATATTATTTGCCTTCTCCCAACTCCTCCCAGGTCTTTCTTAACTCCTGACCAATGTGTACATGAGAGCCCAAACAAACTTCAGAAAGCAGCAACCTTCCAAAAGCAGAAAGAAACAAAACAAAATGAGTGCACATAAAAATGGAGTCCATTTTGGTTTTGTGTTGGTCAGTTCCTCCTGGGCATGGGGCATGTTACGCTTCCCAGTAGCACCTCATTGTAGGGAACTGATTTTCTTTTTTCCCCGCAGGTATCAATTGCAAATAGCTTCTTGGTTTAGAGACCTTCTCTGTGCTGGTATTTTGCCTGGTTTGAACTTGTGCAGGATTTATGCCTGCTGTCGCAGTTGCTGTGAGTTCATACAGATAACTGTCCTGTTGTCTCTGGAAAATGATGTTTATGACTTAGAGTCGTCTGCCACCTCTGGCTTGAACGATCTTTCTACCTCTTTTAAATAGCTGCATTTTGCATAGACACATTTTAAATATTGATCTTTATGCCTCACCTCTCATCATCTAACTTCTTTTTGCAACAGAGGGGGACCATTACAGAGAATGATAACCCACAAAATAAAGGGTTGTGGAACCCAGTTATAACCATTACATCTACAACACAGCTCCTGCACCTAAGGCTCAGGGATCATTGCGTAAGAGTGAGTAGAAAAGATTGTAAGAGCCAGAGGATCTTTTGATGTGGGAGTGTCTCCTAGAAATTTCAGAAGCTACACTCATGAGGTCTCATCAGCATAGTTGCATAAACACGACCTGAGAAAGGATTACACCAGTAGACATGATAATGTGACGGGGGAAGCTTACAAGGTCTCTAGACAAATAGAGGTGTCCCTTCACGCTCCCCTAATTGCTTATCAAATACCAAAAGGTCAGCCCTAAGAGCACACATACAAGTAGCAGTATTTGGACTGAACAGGTTGTATTTATGTGTTTAGGGATACACAGACATATTCAAACAATTAAAAAGAGTCCATGAGTTTGAAAGAGAGTGAGGTGTGAATGTACACGTGGGGTTGGAAGGAAAGGGCAAGCTGGATAGCATATGACTAATCTTTTTTTTTTTTTTTTTAAGATTTATTTATTATATGTGAGTACACTGTAGCTATCTTCATACACTCCAGAAGAGGGCATCAGATCTTGTTACAGATGGTTGTGAGCCACCATGTGGTTGCTGGGATTTGAACTCAGGACCTTTGGAAGAGCAGTCATTGCTCTTAACCGTGGAGCCATCTCTCCAGCTCCGTATAACTAATCTTAAAAGGAAAAAAAAGGAGCAACCGTTTTTGTGTTTGGGTCAATCATAACCATTTCTTTGGACTAATCACAGCCTCGTTCCCTAGCATTAATTATAGTCTTTGGGGCTTGAATTTTAGGCCCTCTGTAAGTCTCACTTCTTAGCATCAATCAGAGTAGTACCTCTACTGGGGGCAGCACTAGCTCTCTGGCCAAGGTGGCAATAGTTGCAGGGGCACCTAGAGTTCCTCAAGGCATGTGGTAGCCAAAGCCTGGTACCAGCTATTTCAGACAGCCCTGGCTGAGGTTGTTCCTTTAGGAGCTGCAGTCTTAGTGCGATTACCAGGAGTTTCCAGGGTAATCCAAACAGCTAGTGCCAGCATAGAGGTGCACATCTGACTCAGAAGATAACTGTTTGTTTTGTTTTGTCCTTTGCAGACAGAGCTGTTCTTGAACTTGCTGTGTAGCTGAGGATGATCTTGAAAACCATGTCCTCCTGATACCTTTCAAGTGCTGGGATTACAGGAGAGCATTTATTAAATCCTGGCTTCTATTACATTTTTAAAAATATTTTGTATTTTTATGTATATGCATGTTTTGCCTGCATCTGTGTCTGCATACCACATGCCTGCCTGATGCCCACTGATGCCAGAAAAGGTGCCAGATCCCCCGGAACTGGAGTTATGAATAGTTGTGAGCCATCATGTGGGTGCTGGACTGAATCTGGATCCTCTGCAAGAGCAATAATTGCACTTAATTGCTTTCCAGTTCTCTACCCCATCCACACCTGACTTTTACATCTTAAGTTTGCCTATTCTATATCCATTGCATTAGCTGTTGAGTAGACACTTGCTCTAGCTTCCCAATGATCATTTTGTCATCTTCACACATCTTCCTTTGACCAATTATTCCTCCTGAGCTTTTGTTGCAATACTGTGGTACTTTCAAAGTAGAAATTTGGGCTGATGCAAGGCTTAGGGGGTTAGAGCACTTGCTGCCAAGCGTAATGGCCTGAGTTGATCTTTGGGATCCATGTGGTACAAGGAGAGAATTTATTCTCACCAGTTGTTCTCTGATTTTCATGTTTATACCACGGGAATGCATGCAAACAAGTATTAAAAAAAAACAAAAACAAAAAAAAATGTGAGCCTAGCATGGTGGTGCACACCATTTATTTTAGCACTCAGGCGGTAGAAGCAGTTGGGTCTCTTGAGTTCAAGGTTAGCTTGATCTACATAGTGAATTCCAGGACAGCCGAGGCTATGTAGAGAAGCCCTGTCTCAAAAAAGCAAAAACACCATTGCCTGTTTAAAATACTCTACTGATTTACTATTAATATACTTGTAGTTTGAATGATGGTACACCTTAAAGACTCAATGTAACTGAGGCTTTTTGGGGGTGCTTGTTGTGGGGAGTCTGTCCTCAGACATGGGGTAGTACTTAAAGGTTAGAGGGAGTGAGTGTAGCTTGTTTGCCCTTTGGCCTTTTGCCATATGAGGATATAGCAGGAGACCATCACTACACAAAATTAAGGCCCACAACTTTCATTTTGGTTCTTTTTTTTTTCTTTTTTTTCTTTGAGATAGGGTTTTTCTGTGTTCTTGACTGTCCTGGAACTTGCTCTATAGACCAGGCTGGCCTTGAACTCATAGAGATCTGCCTGCCTCTGCCTCCTGAGTGCTGAGATTAAAGACATGAGCCACCACTGCTTGACAAGTATCCTAGATTTTAAAACTGAAATAAGGGGCTGGAGAGGTGGTAGAGTACTTGCTGCTTTTCCTTAGGACTCAGGTTTATTCCTAGCACCCACATATTGGTTTACTCTATTAAACCAATGTAACTCTAGTTAAATGTAACTCTAGTTCCAGAAGATTGGAACATCCTCTTCTAGCCTCTGCAGGCACTGTACACATGTAGTACACAGATATACTTGCAGTCAAAATACCCTTACACATAAACTGTGAAGGAAGTTTCTGATATATATGTATGTATATGTGTGTGTGTGTATATATATATATATATATATATATATATATATATATTTACAGCCTGTGATATTTTGTCATAATAGTACACATTAAGATATGTTTCGGGCTGGAGAGATGGCTCAGTGGCTAAGAGCACTGATTGCTCTTCCAGAGGTCATGAGTTCAATTCCCAGCAAGCACATGGTGGCTCACAACCATTCAGGCAGGCAGATATATATGCAGCAGAGCACTCATATATTAAAAAAAAAAAAAGCTATGTTTCAGTGAGGTCTGGGAAGGTCTGTATGTATAGGCCATACTGACTTCTTAACTACCTTTCAGTGGCTGTGACAAAGCACTATGACCAAGAAGGCACCTTATAGAAGGAAGTGCTTATGGTGGCTTACAGTGTCAGAGGGTGAGTTTGTACACACACACACACACACACACACACACACACACACGAGAGAGAGAGAGAGAGAGAGAGAGAGAGAGAGAGAGAGAGAGAGAGAGAGAGAGCCCCCCCTCTTAATCTTTCTCAAACAGCTTAACTGACTGTGGACCAAGTATTCAAGTACATGGGCCTATGGAAGTCATTCTCATTCAGACCATCAAATTGGCTTTCAGTATTCCTAGTTTTCTTTTTAAACTCACTTTAATGCCTTAGTAGTATCCTCTAATTGATTTGTTTCTTTTGGTGGATATTACTCACAAATGAGGGATTTCCTTGTCTAGATGGAAAATTGTCATATTCTTCCATACATTAATACTTAACTTATTGTGTATCTATTTTGCCTCCCAGAGATAATAGTGACTGAGACAAAGACTATATCCTTAGGAAATTTTCATTACGGGGACAAGGGAACATGCTGTGTATGCACACATGAACACACAGCAACACACACACACACACACACACACACACACACAACCAAACACCAAAACTAAAAACCCCTCATTTCAAATAGATAAGGAAGTAGTAAGATGGGAGCTAGAAAACCAGGATTTGGAAGAGGGGGCTTCTTCACTTACAGGGGTTTGAAAATAGATCTATCTTTCTTTCTTTCTTTCTTTCTTTCTTTCTTTCTTTCTTTCTTTCTTTCTTTCTTTCTTTCTTTCTTTCTTTCTTTGTGTGTGTGTGTGTGTGGGGGGGAAACTAGACATGGTCTCTCTGGTTGTCCTGGAACTCTCTCTGTAGACCAGGCTGGCCTCGAACTCAGAAATCTGCCTCTGCCTCCTAAGTGCTGGAATTAAAGGTGTGCACCACCACTGCTCAGCTGAAGATAGTTTCTTTATATTATATCTAAATATTTTTATGTGTTTTGAGTGCCTGAGAGTGTACAGTGCCTGCAGAGGCCAGAATGGGCACAAGATTCTGTGGAACTGGGAGTTATAGGTGGTTGTGAGCTGCCTAATGTGGGTGCTGGGAACAGATCCTGGGTCCTTTGGAAGAGCAACAATGTCCTTAGCCACAGTCATCTCTGCAGCCTCTGTGAAAGGAACACTCATGCAGATTTGGAGGACTTGCTAGTTGCCTGCTTTTTGAAGATCTAAGGAACCATGTGGAACTGTTAGGAAATGAGAAATTTTTTTTTTTTTTTAATCTTATTTTTTTAGGGTAAAGTTCTTTATTGCAAGTATGGAGGCATTCTGGGGCCAGATTTATTTTAACATAATAGTATTACAATACAACTTAGTCAACAAACATGTGACAAAAGGAGGTGTGGGAAGCAAATGGGAACAGAGAGAGGGACAGAATCCTCAGTGAAGATCTGCTGAACTCTTTACAATTTCAAACCCGTTTCCCAGAGAAGTCATGTGAAAATGGTGATTCCAGGATGTTCACCTGGGACTCAGCCATGAAAGTCAATAAAGTCACAAAAGAAGTGAACACAGCCTAGAAATCCAGATCAGTTTAAAAGTTGTACCTGTGGGGGCTGGTGAGATGGCTCAGTGGGTAAGAGCACCCGACTACTCTTCCGAAGGTCCGGAGTTCAAATCCCAGCAACCACATGGTGGCTCACAACCATCTGTAACAAGATCTGACTCCCTCTTCTGGAGTGTCTGAANAAAAAAAAAAAGTTGTACCTGTGGATTTATCATAAACACTCCGGAAGTCTTTTACTAGTGCGAGAAACATTTTTATAAGGATAATGTGGCTGGAGAGTTAGTTTCTGAGAGGGAGACAAGTAAATCAGAGAAATAACCAGGAGCCAGTTTGTGACCCATAGAAAGAGAGCTGGAGTTTACTTACGTTTGATGGGGTGAGTTTATTATGGGAGTATTTGATTTCCCTTTTCCTTTTTAAGGACAGGAACTCACTGTGTAGTCCTCAGTGACCACTGACTCACAGAGATGTGCAAGTCTCTGCCTCCTGAGTGCTGGGATTAAAGGTGTGCCTCTGTTGTGCTGGGCTTGACTTACTTCTTAGAGAATTAGGCTGTTCAGTGGGAAACAGACTAAAGGAGGGAGAGCAGATTCAGCCAGTGGGGTGAGTATGACACTGAGGAGTTAGAGCAGGTATATATGTTGAAGACACAGTGGGAAGTGTATGTTGGATTGCACGTGGTGTAAGAGAAAGGGATCTAAGTATGATGCCTGCTTTAAGTACTACTCTATTCCCTTTAGCATGCTAGCAGATGGTTGGGCCCTGGGGGTGGCTTTTAGGGAGAAGAATATGAAGGTATCTTTGGTTATGTAAAGTATGAGATATCTATTAAGCATATGGTCCAGTTGGCCATACTGGAGCTCAGGAAAAACTATATAAGATATGAAAAATACCATACTCACTAATACTACCAAGGTCTCATTGGAAAAATTTTAAATATTGAAGAGCTTTAAAGCTCAAGTTGATAATTGTGTTTTCCCAAAATCTTTTATTATTATGATTATTATTATGATTATTATTATTATTTTTGGCTTCAGAGTTCAAATTTTATTTATTGATGATAAGTCTTGCTGGTTATTTTCCTTAAATGACGAACTGTGTACTCATCAGCAGTAGACTGCCAGTACTCAAGCCTGAAAGCAGTAGTTGGTGTGTCAGGTTTTAAAAAAGTAATAATGATATATAAAAATGGTCTCATTTTACAAGTAAGTTGTACTGCGGCTTTTTCCTAAGACAGCCATCATATGTAGTATGTAACAAAGACAATTTTCAGGTATTTAACTTCTCTTGTGGGGAGAAGTTGAAATAGGGTCTTAACCCTGTATCTCTAGCTGGCTTGGAATTTGCTGTATAGACAGGCAGAACTCACAGAAATCCATCTGCCTTAGCCCCCCAAGTGCTGGATTGGAAAGCTGAAGGCCAACCTGAGCTACATAGGGAGAACAAGTCTGGAAAAGTTTGACCTTGATCCTGTGAGCAATTCCTTCCTAAAGTAGACCATACTAAAGAACCTTTGTTGATTTAGTAAGCTTAATAACTTCCTCTGTAGTAATGGGAGCCTGAGTTTTAAAAATCATAGTATACTTGTTAATATTTCATATTTATTGAGTGCCTCTGACTAAAGTAAATTGGTAATCTCATAAAAATTTAGTTACTTATGCATGAATTTTCTTGGCATAACACATAATATATATTTAATAATTTTATATAGAGGGACTAGAGATGGTTAAGAGCATAGCACTTGGTGGTGTTTTAGAGAACCTGAGTTTGGTTCCTAACACCCACACTGATTGGTTCATAATCACCAATAGTTTCATATAGGTTCCAATCACCTATAAACTTCAGCTCCAGGGAATCCAACGTTATTCTTTTGACTTCTGAGGGCAGCTGCGTCATATGCACATTCTCACACTTACACATGATTAAAGAAAAGTGAGGAGTTGGAGAGGTGGCTCAGCGGTTAAGAGTACTAGGTGCTCTTCCAAACCACCAGAGTTCATAGCCCAGCACCCGTGCCACATGGCGCACAACTGCCTGTAATTCCAATTCCAAGATCTGACACCCTCTCCTGGCCTTGGTGGATATTCCCTCACATGTAGCAGACATTCAAGTTAACATACCGAAATAAAAATAATCTTAAAAAAAAATCTTTTAATTGCTGATGATCCTGTATTCGCTTTCTAGAGTCTGTGTCTACCAATAATTACTTACATGGTTGCTTTTAGGCTGTTGTTCAAAATGATTTTTTTTTTTTTTTTTT
>NC_034592.1:10125716-10127133 GCF_900095145.1 Mus pahari | reverse complement strand
CTTGGCTGTCCTGGAGCTCACTTTGTAGACCAGGCTGGCCTTGAACTCAGAAATCCACCTGCCTCTGCCTCCCAAGTGCTGGGATTAAAGGCGTGCGCTACCACGCCCAGCCCTCAAAATGATTTTTAGGAAAGAATGAAAAATAGCTTTTTTTCTCTAAAATGATGATATAGTCATTTTAAATTTGAAAATGTTTCACATTGGATTTAAAGAAATCTTACGAACACTCCTTTATTCTTGTAGGGGATCTGAATTTAGGTCCTCAGCATCTACATGGTGGCTCATAACCAGAAGAATCTAATAACTTCCGGGCCTCCATGGGCACGAGGTGTGCATCTACATGGTGGCTTATAACTAGGAGAATCTAATGACCTTCAGGCTTCCACAGGCACAAGGTATACACATGGCACATAAACATGTAGGCAAAAGACTCATATGCATAATTTAAATCATCCCCCCCATCCCCAGAAACCTAAATCTGTTGTTGGAAGCCAGTGAGATAAAAGTATTTGCTCTGAAGCCCAAGTTCTGTCTGTAGAGCCCATGTAGTGAAGGAGACAGCCAGTACTCACAGCCTCTGACGCCACACATTTGAACACCCACTGATAAATGTTAAAAAAGAAGCCCTTTGTTCACACCCATGGTACTTATAAATCTCCCAATTTAGAGTGTGTGTGTGTGTGTGTGTGTGTGTGTGTGTGTGTGTGTGTATGTACATGATGCCATGTGTAGGGTAGGCTGCTCCCTGTTTTACTTGACATCTTTCTTTGGGTAGTGGTTGCTGCTGTGGCCACACTTCTTGCTGCAGTTTACAGCATAGTGTGCAGGTGAGCACTTGCCGTAGATCATCATGTCCTAGGTTTATATACTTCAGGGCAAGCTGTCACAGTGAGGGCACAGTTAATAACACTGTACATGCAGGGTAAACTCTTAATGTTGGACACAGTGCTGTCATACTCAGCTGTTGGATGATGAGTATTGGGTGTGATAGCGTTCTTGATAATGTTACTGGGCTTGATCTCAAGAGCTATATGGGCTCGTGAGTCAAGGTCTTCTCAAAGACTAGTATCTTGTCTGTTGGTGAGCTGCCCTGTTGAAGAGAAAGAACTGGGCTCAGTTCTTGATCCTGTTGTCTTAACCTCTCAAATGCTAGGATTACAGGTCTCTACCACCATGTCCGACTCTTCATTTTATTATATACGTTTATTACTTTTGCAAAAGGCTTAGAATGAGTACATTTTTTCTGTCAAACCATGTCATTTTAAAAAGGTTTGATAAATCTGTTTTTTTTCTAACTCCAGGTTCCATTAAAGTTTCTAATATTCAAATTTACCGAATTGTGAGAATTTGTCTTATTTGTCCTATGATGTTTTAATTTTTTTTTTTTTTTTTTTTTTTTTTTATATTTTACTCTGGT
>NC_034592.1:10109479-10125253 GCF_900095145.1 Mus pahari | reverse complement strand
TGTTGTTCAGGCTTGAGCTGATTCATTTGCCTCCACCTTCCAAGTGCCGAATCACAGATGTGTGTTGGGCGCCAGCATGCCCAGCTTGTTTAATTGGTTTTTTTGGAGCCAATGTCTCATTAGTTGCTCAGGTTAGCCTTGAAGGCCTAGTCTCAAGTAATCCTTTTATCGTAGGCTTATCTGTGGGTAGAATTAAAGTTGCCAACCACCCTGTCAGCATGTCTAGCTCAGCAACTTTCTGCCTCCTATTATTCATTCCAGTGGTTTTGTCTATAAGACGTAATCACTCTCCTCACATCTGTCTTTCTCACTAGTCAAGTAAGTCATGAAACATAATAAATGATACAGAGAAAAACACATCGACACAACAGAGTTCCTCTACTCAGCTTGATATATCAAAGAAGACATTGAGATCTGAAAAATATTAATCAGAAAAGCTGGGGTTGTGGGGGTGCAGGTAGTGGTTTGTATCTAGACCAAAGGTATGTGAAAACAGAGTGATTTTTAACAGTTTATAAGCTTGGGTGCTTTAGATTACACAAAGTAGGGGAACAGTCTGTAAAGAAGTAGTAGGAGCCAGATTCAGCAAGACCTTATCAAGTCATTGTAGGGATTTTGGCTTTTTTCAAACCCTTAGGCTGACGAAAAGGTACTGAAAGTTTTTTTTTTTTTTTTAATTTAATTTTATTTTTTCCAGACTGGGTTTCTCTGTGTAGCCCTGACTGTCCTGGAACTCACTCTGTAGACCAGGCTGGCCTTGAACTCAGAAATCTATCTGCCTCTGCCTCCCAAGTGCTGGGATTAAAGGAGTGCCCTGTACTGAACGTTTTAAACAATGAGATGATACTAATCCCAACTCTTGGGAAGCCATTCTTGACCACAAGAGACCATATCTCAAAAAGGGGAGGTGGGGGCTGGTAAACTGGCTCAAGTGTTAAAAGTGAGTGCTGTTCTTAAAAAAGGACCCAAGTTTGGTTCCCAGTGCCTATGTCATGTGCCTCACAGATGCCTGTAACTCCAAATTCAGGGGACCCAGTATCCTCTTGTAGCTTCTGTGGGAACCTGTATTCACATGCATATGCTGACAAACATATACACATAATTTAAAATAAGATAAGTTGGGCTAGAGGTTAAGAGCACTGGCTGTTCTTCAAAAGGACCCAGGTTCAATTCCCAGCGTGCACATGGCAGATCACAACTGTCTGTAACCTTAGTTCTAGGGGATCCAACACCATCACACACACATACAAGCAGGCAGAAATCCAGTGTACAGAAAATAAAAAATCATAAAAAATAAAAATAAGTTGAAACAACAATTGCAAATCAAAAATAAAGGTTATTTTTGCCTTATGGGATGACATGAAGGCTCACACCAATAATTTCAGTACTCAGTAGCTGAGGCAGCAGTATTGCTGCAATGTCAAGGTCAGTTGAGGCTAATAGTTTTAGGCCACAGAGCTATTAGGTTAAGGGCTACAGAGCAATAGATCTTGTTTCAACCTCTATCCTCCTGAAACAGCCTGGAGCCTCCCCAAACCAAACTAAGGTTACATTTAAGAGCAGAGTAGGAGGAAGCTTGAGCTGTACTTTGGAGAACTCAAGAAGAGATCACTGAGAGGGTTGGTTTGGAGGTGATAGTCCTAAGCAGTGGTGCAATTCTGGCATCAACATGCTAGGCTGAGACTTCCTGGTTTTCTATTCTAGAAAGGAGAATGCTTGACACTATTAGGTTGTGTTGAACTAGTAGTTAGAAGGAGATTCATTAAAAAATTACTAGTTGCCTAGTCTATGGAACTCTTTCACTTCTAGATAATCGTGATGTGGTATTATGATGCTTGTGTTATATAGCTGTTTAGAGATCTTTGCTTGATGGGACTAAGAACATGGAAGTTGGTCTTAATGTGTGTGCACATATGCACATATCCATCCTTACCTATACATCCTCACCTATACCTTTTGATGTTTTGCTTTAAGTCAAAGTCTTTTGTAGCCCCGATCTGGCTTTGAACTCCTGATCTTTCTGTTCTAGCCATCGATGAAAGACATGGGTCCTCTGAAGAGAAAGCTCAGAGATACCTGGGCATAGTAGTATATACCTGTAATCCCAATGCTAAGGATTCTGCTGTAGGAGGATTGAGAATTTCAGGCCAGCTTGGGCTATATGTATAGAAGACCCTGTTCAAAAGCACTTTCTCCCTACAAACAAACAAAAACAACAACAGAGAAAGCTCAAAGATGGTTTATTTTACCTATATTCATTCTCTACCATTATAAAGTGATTATGCCTGAAAAGCAATTTGCGCTCATAGAAGTGAATCTGTAAAACTCCTCTTTCTCAACCATTTGTGCACAGTTGGTTTCTGACTCTTTCCAGCTTTCACTCCTCCACAGTGGGATTGATTGGCAGAACAGTGGGTTGAAGAATAGGAATAAAGCTTGACTATTAGCTGGCTGTGTGGGCAAAAGTGGGGAGAAGGAGGGAAGAAGGAAAAAGGACTCCAGGGTCTATCTCTGTATACCATTGTGGCATGAGGTAAAGCTGTACAGTCTTTGTCTTCTAATGTTAATTTTGTTGTTTTTTCAGTACTTTCCTGTATTATAGGTTCCTGGCATTTTTATATTTCTAGTAGCTTTTTACAAATAATTTCAAGACATATATGTCTTCCATATAGATTGAAAACTATCTTTTGAAAGGAACTTCCAAAGTATTCTAAAGACCCATAGTAGTGTCTGGAGAAGGAGCTGTCTCGGCAAGTTTAGCTGTCTTGAATTTAAAAGTTGAGAGAAAAGGGATGTTTGAGAAGCAACAGATGCAGCAGATTGTAGGAACACGACAGAAGGTGTGTTTATGAGACCCGAGCCTAGTTGCAGATGTAAGGGAGGGTAGTAGAGTTGAGATCTAAGGCTAAAATACATCTTAGCTGCTAACACTGAGCTGTAGAAAATTAGTCCTGTGTTTCCCACATATAGCAATAGAAGTTACACTTTATTTTTAAAAATTATGGTTTTTTGAAGGTGTATGTGCACGTTTGTGTGAGTCTATGCACATGTGTATGTGTAGGGGCATGAGAAGGCTAGAAGAGGGTGTTGAATCACTTAGAGCTGGAGTTGTAGGTTGTTGTGAGGTACCTGACATGAATGCTTGGGTTCAAACTCTGGTTCTCATGATTGAGCAGCAAATACTTTATTGTTGTTTTGAGACAGGGTTTCTTTGTATAGTCCTGGGTGTCCTGTAACTCGTTCTATAAACCAAACTCAGAGATCCCCTACTTCTGCCTCCTGAGTGCTAGGTTAAAGTCATATACCACACCAGATGGTGAAGAACAAACACTTTTAACCACCCTGTTTTATTTTTTTGTTTTGTGGGGGGACAGAGTGTCTACTAGCTCAGGCTGGTATGGAACTTGCTGTGGACTTGAAGAGCTTAGAATTTTCCTGTTGACTTGATTTTTCAAACCCTACTTTTAATATGGGTTCTTTAACCTCCCTTCTAGCCCACCATCCACCAGAGGTAGTGGAAAAGGAAGGTTATTAGGATATGAGGGGAGTGGACCTGTTTAGACATTATTCTTTGGAGCAAATCTAATCTGTATTGTCAGGAAATTAGTTCAGTTTACAGGAACCAACATCAGCAGGTTGATCCACTCGAAAACACTTACTGAATACACCAGCAGTCCAGTTCAGTAGTGTTGGGATAGCAAACAGAAATCAGCAGTAGTGGCATGACCTAGCAGAAATAGTCAAGTCTCCACCCAATCCACATGAGTCAGCAGGAGTGACCAGGGATGTCAGAAATTCTCTGCTGTGCCTTGAAGCATTGCAGAGCTAACTATGCAAAGTTGCTGAATCCTATTTCTACTCCCTTCAAACATAAAGTGTCCTCCTAGGGGTCTTGCCTCACCATGTGAGTCTGTCTTAGCAAAGCTCCATGTGAGTCTGTGTCAGCTGACATCACTCTGCCAATCGCCCCACGTCCTCAGGAGCTGCACGAAGCCACCAGAATACTACCAGAAGGTTTTTTTTTTTTTTTTTTTTTTTTTTTTGTATGTTTCTTCCTATGAAGTCACAACAAATGATGACCATTAAGGTATACCAGTACCATCTAGCGCCGTCTGTGGTCTGTTGGGTCCTTCTTAATATCATGAGTCTGCTTTAGCAAAACATCCTTTCACCCGTGACCCCTTCAGGAACACACTCCTTCACTTGTCTGCCCCAGTTTTGTTATCTGACAAAACTGACTTTGCAAAGAAACCAGAAGTTTCCGTTTCATTTTCCTGCCTGTTCCTCAAGTGATGGAGGGGATCATGGTCTGTGCAGCACCATGCCAACTCCATGCATTACGTGTAGTAACACATGTAAAACTGATGTTGTGCCTTTTACTTATTTTAATCCTCATACAGACATACCTTGGTATAACTAACAGAAACCATCGAGTTAATTGAGTAAATGTAAGAGAGTTTTGATCCAAGTAAACCACTTTTAAATGAGCCAATGATTTTAACTGGAGACTTTGATTATTAGGAATGTATTTTTATTTTTATTTTTTATTTTTTTAAAGATTTATTTATTTATTATATGTAATTACACTGTAGCTGTCTTCAGACACTCCAGAAGAGGGAGTCAGATCTTGTTACAGATGGTTATGAGCCACCATGTGGTTGCTGGGATTTGAACTTCGGACCTTTGGAAGAGCAGTCGGGTGCTCTTACCCACTGAGCCATCTCACCAGCCCAGGAATGTATTTTTAATAAAGTGTATTTGTTCCACCTCTCCTTATTTTCCTGCTTCCTCATTCCTACCTGCATCCCTATACTCCTCAAAGAAAGAAGGGCAGCATGGTGCTGTCTCATAGTTTTTTGTTTTGAATGAAGAGGCACAATGTATTATGGAACAAACGATGTTTTTACATCAGAAGTTTTAGTAAAAGATTTATTTGCCGAAAATGTCTTTTCATTTTTTATTTCTTTTTAAAATTTTCTTTTCCTTATTATTTTCAAGACAGTCTCATGGAGCCCAGGCTAGCTTTGAACTTTAATGTAGCCAGTGGTAATCTTGAAATTTTTTTATCTTTCTGTCTTCACTTCTCAAATGCTAGGGTTACAGTATGTAACCCCATGGTGGTTTCTTAAATGCTATGATCTTATTGATAATGTAATTATTATTATTATTATTATTTTTTTTTTTTAAATGAGACCGACTTTCACTATGTAGTCCTGTCTGGTGTGAAACTCACTATATAGATTAGGCAGACTTCAAACTCAGAGAGATCTGCTTGCCTCTGCCCCTGCACCCCCAAGCGCTGGGATCAAATGCATGTGATAATAAGTGATACATCTTACAATGGTCTTGTTATGTAATTTTTATGGAATCATGGAAGTAAGAGCCAGTGTTGGAATAATTTATTATGAGGAACTTTTAGTACCTGTGGTCTCTGTTAACTTGTTAAAAAAATTTATAGGTATACTCAGAAAAAAATTTTGAAAGCTTATCAAATCATGCTGATAGCCATCTAGAGACTTAACTTTTTTTTTTTGGTTTTTCGAGACAGGGTTTCTCTGTATAGCCCTGGCTGTCCTGGAACTCACTTTGTAGACCAGGCTGGCCTCGAACTGAGACTTAACTTTTTTAATTTAAAAAAAAAAAATGTGCATGTGTTTGCCTGCCTCAGTGCGTATGTGTCTTGTCTGTAGTGGTCAGAATGTGGGATTCTCTTCTTTTACCTTTAAGTAGATTACAGAGATCAAACTCAGGTTACCAGGTTTACATGTCAGGTGTCTTTGTAGGCCCAGTGTTTGTTTATCTTTTACCTTTACTTTTACCTTTAAAAATATTTATTTTATGTGTCCCAGTGCTCTGTTTGCATATACTCTTGCATGCTAGAAGAGGTATATAACTCATTATAAATGGTTGTGAGCCACCATGTGGTTTCTGGGAATTGAACTCAGGACCTCTGGAAGAGCAAGCAGCTGGTGTTCTTAACCATTGAGCCATCTCTCCAGCAACCACAGTTTTTATTTTTACTTTAAAAATTATAAACCATACCAAAATGGTAGGCCACAAAAACAATGAATCGGGGAGTTGCTGTGGAGGTCAGAGTGAAGGCAGGTGTGAGTGGGTGCAGCAGGAGGAATCATGGCCCACCAAGGTGTTGGAGTCCATTGCAAAGTTCGGCCTGGCATTAGCAGTTGCAGGAGGTGTGGTAGTGGACTCTGCCTCATAGAAAATGGGCAGAATCCAGTTATCTTTTACTGCTACTCTTCAGCCATGGAATGTACTAGTTAGCAAAGATATGTAGAACATCAGCATCATTGAACATTCAGCTAGTATCCAGCCAGCTTCCTCCTATCTAAAACAGCTTTGTGGAGATGTGTGATGAGTGGTTGCTGCCATCCTCACCACAGACACCCTCAAGTCAGTGGTGGCCTGCTTTGATGCTAGAGAGTTGATCTCTCACTGAGAACCATTGATGATGACCTCATAGAGCGAGTAGCAGCATTGGGGCTTATCCTGGATGATGTGTCCCTCACACTGCTGACCTTTGAGAAGGAGTTCACAGAGGAAGTGGAAGAGAAACAGTTGGCTCAGCAGGAATTGGAGAGAGCCAGATAAGTGGTGGAAAAGGCTGAGCAGCATAAGGCAGCAGCCATTATCTGGTAAGGGTGACTTCAAGGCAGATGAGCAGTTGGTCAACTCACTGGCTACTGCTGGTGATGGCCCAATCGAGCTGTGCAAGCTTGAAGCTGCTGAGGCTGTTGCTGTGGAACAGCTCCTGCACTCAGAATATTGCCTACCCGCCAGTGGGGCAGTCTGTGCTCCTTCAGCTTTTGCAGGGAGGCCTCCTCTGCTTGTACCTTCTCAGGCCAAGTGGGTCATGCCTTGATTATTCTAAATGATGCCTTCCTTCTGCCCCACCCCAGAAATCACTGTGAAAATTCATGATTGGCTTAAAAAGTGTGTTTTTGCGAGGCCCCAGACCCATTGGGGTAAAAAGATGACTTTAGACAGATTCTGAAGGCATGGAATCTTCTAGTGATTGTCTTTATAGATGAAATGGGTTCTGGGGGTGGCTTTTGTCTCTGAAACAGTGTTGAAGATGGCCTTCTTGCTCACAGAGGAAGCTGACATGGCCATGGAGAGATGGCTCAGTGACTTAGAGCACTGACTGCTCTCCTAGAGGAGTTGGGTTCAATTCCCAGCACTCACATGGCAGCTAACAACCATCTCTAACTCCAGTTCTAGAGGTTCTGACACCCTCTTATGGTCTTGTCAGGCACTGCATGTACAAGGTGCTCCGACATACAAATTCAAAACATCAATTCACATAAAAATAAAAACAATAAAAAACTCAACATCTTCTTCCTCTCCCCCTCCCCTGCCCCTCCCTCCCTCCATCCCTTCCTTCCTTCCTTCCTTCGTAGGAGGAAGGAGGGCCTTCTGGGCTGGACTCTGTACCTGGAAGAGTTCCTATGGTAGCTGGCAGTTCCCTGTGTTGCCTGTCTGTGCCTTTATCCTTTTCCCCCTGCTTCTGATCTAGGTTATAGAATACCACAGTAGCCGAGCCAAAACATTTAGTGGCTTGCTTGGCACAACAGTCAGATTTCTGAAGACTGTTTTAAATATCAAGGGCTGACTGAGTAAAAATGTTATCCTTTGAGAGGACCTCTTTCTCTAATCTCATCTTATACTTTTTCATGGCACAGCCTCTACAGGAAAGCCACAGGGGTCTCTTCTTCTTTTCCTCCTGGCAGATAGTAGTAATTTGTGAGTGATTTAAAGACTTACTTTTGGTCTCTCAGAGACTCTCTAAGGTAGAATAGAGATAATTCCTTCTAGGCTGGACCCCCATCTATCATTAAGGCCCCATTTAGGACCTTGTATAGGGACCACCAGCCAGTTGGGTTTGTATTTCTCCCTTTTCCCCTGGATATTTAGTAATCCCCCCCCCCCAAACCCCCAGCGTATTCTGTTACCTTTTGTTTCTCAGATGGGGTCAGAATTTGTCCTGAGTAACATCACCTCTTTCCATGCCAAACCATAGAGTTGAGCAATTTGTTCAGAAGTTTATACATACTGGTTTTTGTTACCTGTGTACCCAAGTCCTATTTCATCTTCATTAGCTATGACAAGACTCATTTATTCAAGAGTGGTTTAACTGGGTCATGTAATAGTTACAATTTTAAAAGTAATTATTTATTTGTGTGTGTACATGTAACGTGTGAATTCCACAGCATGCCTAAATGGAGGCCAGAGGACAGCATGAGTCTATTCATTCTCTCCTTCCATAGTAGGTGCTAGGGATCCCGATCAGGTTGGTAGGCTTGGCAGTATGTGTCCATCAGTAGGGTTCCTTTCCCTAACATCCTTGCTGGTGTTTGTTGTTAGTTTCATTTCTGTCTTTAATTAGCATGTGTTAATTTTTATTGTAGTCCTCTGACTACTATATATCATTTTTGTACCTGTGTATATGTTTTTGAACATATTCACCCCCACCCTTATTCTTTGTTCCCCTCCCACTGGTGTTGACTCACTTCTTCCCAGCTTGGCCAACCCAGTCCTGGGCAGTGATCTTGCTGCTGTGAGCTCAGTCTTACAGCACTGTCATGCTTGGAAGACAACTTTCCACAGCACTCCACCCAACTACCAACTCTTACTACGGCTCCAGTGGGGGCAGGCACATCTAGACTTGCCAGTAAGGAGTTGCCAAGAACCAGCCTCAGCTTGGAGAGGGTTTCTGAGGAAAGGGTGTCTGGGGGCAGTGAAAACAAGCGACCCGAGGCTGGGTGCTTTCTTTCTCTCTGATTTACTTTCTCTAGAGATCTATAGATAACTGTTCTGCTCTAGATAGTTCTCCAAGCAGTTCTTTCTTGATATTCTAAGAAAATTCTCTGGATAGCTCCTCTCTTGTAGATCATAAACCCAGTCATTTATTTTACATATCAATTCAGTCATTTACTCCAGGTTTCCTTTTGATTATCCTAAGAATCAGCGTCCTGTCTCTCCAGCCCCTTAATTCTTGGGAGAAAGCAAGCACACATTTCCTTTTAACTGTGCAAAAGAAATCAGAGATCTGCTTGCCTCTGTTAAGCACAGACTGTAAGCTTGTTGGGTGGTGCCCTGTCTTGAAATTACCATTTCTACCACACATTGGGGTTTAACCTTGTTCTGTCCCAGACTGACCTTGAACTGTGGACTCTTTCTGCTTTTGTAAGCATAATCAAAAAAATAGCAGGGTGGGATCTCTTGCAACCACCACTTCCTAAATCTTTTTCTCCTTCCTTAGCATCTTTCTGACAAGTTGGCTCACCTCACAGCTGCTTTTGTTACTTTTGATTTTTGAAGCCCCTCATAATTTTACTGTATTCTTATATTTTTCATAGTTGAGAAATTATATATTTTTGAAATCATGGTCTTAGAGTTCTTTTTCACAGAGTTCAACCCCACAGGGCTGTCCTGAAGGTTCCAGCGGTTAGCCACAGCTTTGCCTCCCAGATTCATGCTGTCTCTGATTATCATGAAGTCATTAATGTTAACAGGGAAAACCTTCTTTGAAGGGGGAACATAAAGTATGTATGTACATTATTATGCAAACAACCCTTACACCCACAGCAGCCATGGACACGTGTGGAGGTCTAGGCCTGTTGTCTCTGTCCCTGGGGGCAGGAACCATGTCATTTTGTCCCTACCAAGGCCATGCCGGACCTGGCACGTAGTGAAAGACCCCTGTTCCTGGGGAGACCCTTGCTCAAGTCCCAGGATGAGACGACAACCCAATAACTCGAGAGAAACCATTCTTGATGCAATATGCATGAGGTTTAATCGAAAAAAAAAATCAGCATGCTGAGGTTGAGCTCATAGGAGATCAGCCCTCAGCAGTTGCAATTGAGGGCTTTTAAAGGAAAGACCATAAGGAAAGGGGGGAAATAAATTCACAAAGAACAGGGAAGCTGCCTAAACATTTCAGCTCTTATGGAAGAGTTACAGGCTATCTTTGGCAAACATTCTTAGTCCCTTACACAATGAGTCAGGTGTCAGGGTGGGTCAATTGTGATGAGCCAGTTTTAGTGGCCATCGGTATCTCAGGCTGAAGGCGAAAGAACAAAGAATTCTGTGTTGAACTTCGTTTCTAGGGTGTTTTTTTTTTGTTTTGTTTTTTGTTTTTTTTTTAGAAAACACATTGAGTTGGGGGTCTTAAAGTAGTACAGTAGTCAGAGTCCACAGCTGAGTATTGATGATGGTACTTTGTGTTCTGGATAGTTTTTATTTATTTATTTATTTATCTGTTTATTTCTTTATTGTCAACTTGATATGTTAGAGTTTTCTGTAAAGGGGAACTTCAGTTGAGAAATGCCTTCATCAGATTGTCTGTAGGAATGCTGGGATTTCATCCTTTCCCATCTGTAGCTTGATTTTCTTTGTATTAATGCTCTAGCTATGCCTTTAAATGCATTGAAACAGTGGAATGAATGGGCACATTTGCCTGTCCCTGATTTTGGTTTTTCCATTTAGCATGTTTGTTATAAGTAGTATGAACTTTATCTTTTTAACTGTCTTAGCTAATTCCCAAAGATTCTAGGAAGTTACACCTTTGTTTTGTTTTGTTTTTGATTTCTAGAATAACAAGGTTATTTTATGTGTATGAGTGTTCACTTGATTGTATGTTGACAGTGTGTGTGCCTTGTGCCCACAGATGCCAGAGGAGGGAGTTGTATCATCTGGAATTGGAGTTACAGATAATGATAAACAACCATATGGTTGCTAGGAAATGAACTTGGGTCCCTAAGTGCTCTTAAGACTGCTGAGCCATTTCTCCAGTCCGTGATTCTAGGAATCTTTAAATTTTATTCCTGATTTCTTCATTGGCCCAGTGGTCATTCATGTGTGCATTTTTCAGTCTTAATGTATATGTAGTTTATGTATTTTCTTGCTATTGATTTTATTGTACTTTGATCTGGTAAGATACAAGAAATTTTGATTATCTTGTAATCTTTACAATTTGCTTTGTGAACTACAATGTTGTCTATTTAACTTAGCTAATTAATGAACTTATTTCATATTTATTTATTTTTCCTTGTGGGCATGCGTATGTTGACTGTATGGACTAGAGTACAACTTGTAGGAATCAGTTTTTCTGTCTACTGTGTGGCTCCTGGGATGAAACTGAGCTCATTAGGTGGCAAGTGCCTTTGCCCATTGAGCTGTCTGGCCAGTCTAATGATGCCTCCTGATGTCTAATTTTATTGGGCTTCTGGGCTGCCACTGAGGAGAATGTGTAGTCTGATTCTGCTGGATGGAATACTACCTGCATACCTGTTAGGTGCATTTGACCTATGGAGTTGCTTAATTCAGGAATTTTTTTTTTTTACTTTAGATTAAATGTCTTACATAATGATGAGAGTGGGCAGGATATTAAATCAGGGATTTTGTGACCTTTTATCTCCACTGTTTATTTTATGAAATTATGAGCCTCCAATGTTTGGTGCATATATAGACTTACAGTTGTATACCTTCTTGATGATTGTTTTACTTATTCATATATAATGCAGCGTTTTAAAATGTTCTGTCTAAATTTGGTTTGAAATATACTTTATCAGGTATCAGAATTGAATGAAAAAAAAAAAAAAAAAGAAATACGCTAGCGTGCTTGGTTTCCATTTGCTGATGCCTTCTGTGGGAGCTTTCCATTTGCTGATGCCTTCCTTCTGTGGGAGTTTTTGCTAGTCAGATGGATTTCTTGGCAGCAACAAAGAATTGAATCTGTTTTTAAGTACAGTATAATTTGTATCTTTTTGTTGGTGAGTTCAGCCCATTTACATTTAGGGTTATTGTTGAGAGAGGTTTGTTAATTCTTGTAATTATGTTGACTTTTTAGTTGCTTGAATTATTGTTTGTTCTTTTCTTTCTACCCTAGTAGTGTTAGGAAGTTTCTCATTCACATCATTGAATACAGTGATTCTTTTAAGTATCTCACAGTTCTGAGTTGGTGGATGTAAACTGCCTTAATTTGTTCTTGTCTTGTGATGCCTTATTTCTGAGACAGATTTGGTGATGTAACAAATCTGTTGGAATTTATTTACTTTTAGGCCTTAAAATAGTCCCTCCCTCCCTCCCTCCCTCCCTCCCTCCCTCCCTCCCTTCTTTCCTTTCTTCCTTTCATCCATCCATCTACCCATTACAAAAGTTTATTTAATAAAAGGTTGTAGGCTTTAATTTTTTCTCAACCCTCTTTTTAATAAAGGCTTTAACCTCCCTTCTAAGAAGCCAACCACCTATCAGAGGTAGTGGGAAAAAGAAAGGAGGAAGTGGGCCTGTTTAGAAATTGTTCTTTGGACCAAACCCTATCTGCATTGTCTGGAAATCAGCAGTTCAGTTCACAGGTCAGCAGTGGCAGCTCAGTCCGCTCACAAACACTTTATGGATACACCAGCGGTCCAGTTCAGTAGTTTTGGGAGAGTAGCAGTGGTGGCACGACCTAGCAGGAACTGCTCATTTGTATATCTTTCTCTTTTGCTGATAGATTTGAGGTCTTCATCCATTGAACATTTAACCCATTTCAGTACTTTTGAATTTACTAGTTGAATTACATGTTATATGAGGTATCACATTGCCTTGCCTTTTTGTTTTTGTTTTTGTTATGATATGCATTTCTTTTTTTATTAGATATTTTATTTACATTTAAATGTTATCCCCTTTCCTGATTTCCCCTCTGGAGACCCCCCTATCCCATGCCCCCTCCCCCTGCTTCTAGGAGGGTGCTCCCCCACCCACTCATTCCTGCCACCCCGCCCTGGCATTCCCTTACACTGGGGCATGGAGCCTTCACAAGATCAAGAGCCTCTTTTCCCATCCTCTGCTACATAGGCAGCTGGAGTCATGGGTCTCTCCATTGGTACTCTTTGGTTGGTGGTTTAGTCCCTGGGATCTCTGGTGTGTGTGTGTGTGTGTGTGTGTGTGTGTCTGTGTCTTGTTGGTTGATATTATTGTTCTTCCTATGGGGTTGCAAACCCCTTCAGCTAATGAAGAAGTCAGTTCAGCTGTTAAAAAATTCCACTGGACTCCTCCCCTCTTGGAAGCAAAGGTCAAAAAGAACATAGGCACCCCTCCCCTCCAGAAGGGAGGAGCTAATTACATTTCTCAGACCACAGGGTAGAGGGACCAACCACCAGATCACAAGGTTTAATCTCTGGGAACTCTAGGGGTACTAGCTAGTTTATATTGTTGTTCTTCATATGGGGCTGCAAACCCCTTCAGCTCCTTAGGTCCTTTGTCTAGCTCCTTCATTGAGGACCCTATGCTTAGTCCAATGGATGGCTGTGAGCATCCACTTCCATATTTGTCAGGCACTGGCAGAGCCTCTCCAGAGACACTATATCAGTCTCCTGTCAGCAAGCACTTGTTGCCATCCACGACAATGTCTGGGTTTGGTGATTCCAGGTGAGTCAGTCTCTAGATGGTCATTTCTTCAGTCTCTACTCCACACTTTGTCTCTGTAACTCCTTCCATGAGTGTTTTGTTGCTCCCTTCTAAGATGATAGAAGTATCTACAGTATGGTCTTCCATTCTTGGGTTTCACGTGGTTTGTGAATTATATCTTGGGTATTTTGAGCTTCTGGGCTAATATCCACTTATCAGTGAGTGCATATCATGTGTGTTCTTTTATGATTGGGTTACCTCACTCAGGATTATATCCTCCAGCATTTGCCTATGAATTTTACAAATTCTGGGCTAATATCCACTTATCAATGAGTGCATATCATGTGTGTTCTTTTGTGATTGGGTTACCTCACTCAGGATGATATCCTCCAGATCCATCCATTTGCCTACGAATTTCATAAATTCATTGTTTTTAATAGTTGAGTAGTACTCCATTGTGTAAATGTACCAAATTTTCTGTATCCATTCCTCTGTTGAGGGACATCTGGGTTCTTTCCAGCTTCTTACTATTATGAATAAAACTGCTATGAACATAGTGGAGCATGTGTCCTTATTACATGTTGGAGCATCTTCTGGGTATATACCCAGGAGTGGTATTGCTGGGTCCTCAGGCAGTAAGTACTGTGTTCAATTTTCTGAGGAACTGCCAAACTGATTTCCAGAGTGGTTGTAGCAGCTTGCAGTCCCACTAACAATGGAGGAGTGTTCCTCTTTCTCCATATCCTTGCCAGCATCTGCTGTCCCCTGAGATTTTGAGCTTAGCCATTCTGACTAGTGTGAGGTGGAATCTCAGGTTTTTTTGGATTTGTATTTCCCTGATGACTAAGGATATTGAACATTTATTTAGGTGCTTCTTGGCCATTCGATATTCCTCAGTTGCAAATTCTTTTTTTTTTTTTTTTTTTTTTTTTTGGTTTTTCGAGACAGGGTTTCTCTGTATAGCCATGGCTGTCCTGGAACTCACTTTGTAGACCAGGCTGGCCTCGAACTAAGAAATCCGCCTGCCTCTGCCTCCCGAGTGCTGGGATTAAAGGCGTGCGCCACCACGCCTGGCTTGCAAATTCTTTATTTAATTCTGTAACTCATTTTTAACTAGGGTATTTGTTTCTCTTGAGTCTAACTTCTTGAGTTCTTTGTATACATTGGATATTAGCCCTCTGTTGGATGTAGGATTGGTAAAGATCTTTCCCTAATCTGTTGGTTGCCGTTTTGTCTTTTGTCTTACAGAAGCTTTGCAATTTTATGAGGTCCTATCTGTCGATTATTGATCTTAGAGCATAAGCCATTGGTGGTCTATTCAGGAAAATTTCCCCTGTGCCTATGTGTTCAAGGCTCTTGCCCACTTTCTCTTATATTAGTTTTAGTGCATCTGGTTTTATGTGGAGCTCCATGATCCACTTTGACTTGAGCTTTGTACAGGGAGATGAGAATGCATTCTTCTACATGTTGACTGCCAGTTGAACCAACACCATTTATTGAATATGCTGTCCTTTTTTTACTGGATGGTTTTAGCTATTTTTGTCAAAGATCAAGTGACCATAGGTGTTTGGGTTCATTTCTGGGTGTTCAGTTCTATTCCATTGATCTATCTGCCTGTCTCTGTACCAATACCATACAGTTTTTTTTTGTTTTTGTTTTTTGTTTTTTGTTTAATCACAATTGCTCTGTAATACAGATTGAGGTCAGGGATGGTGATTTCCCCAGAAGTTCTTTTATTATTAAGAAAAGTTTTCACTCTCCTGGATTGTCTGTTATTCCAAATGAATTTGCAAATTGCTCTAAGTCTATTAAGAATTGAGTGGGAATTTTGATGGGGATTACATTGAATCTGTGCATTGCTTTTGGCAAGTTGGCCATTTTGACTATACGAATCCTGCCAATCCATGAGCATGGGAGATCTTTCTATCTTCTGAGATCTTCTTCGATTTCTTTCTTCAGAGACTTGAAGTTCTTGACATACAGATCTTTCACTTGCTTAGAGTCACACCAAGGTATTTTATATTATTTATGACTATTGTGAAGGGTGTCGTTTCTCTAATTTCTTTTTCAGTCTGTTTATCCTTTGAGTAGAGGAAGGCTACTGATTTGTTTGAGTTCATTTTATATCCAACCATTTTGCTGAAGTTGTTTATCAAGGTTTAGGAGTTCCCTGGTGGAATTTTTGGGGTCATTTAAGTATACTATCATATCCTCTGCAAATACTGATATTTTGACTTCTTTCCAATTTGTATCTCTTTGACCTCCTTTTGTTGTCTAATTGCTCTGGCTAGGACTTCAAGTACTATATTGAATAGATAGGGAGAGAGTGGGCAGCCTTGTCTAGTCCCTGATTTTAGTGGGATT
>NC_034592.1:10103137-10108359 GCF_900095145.1 Mus pahari | reverse complement strand
TTAGATAGTTTATCTGATTCTGATTTAAGTTTGGTATTTGGTATCTTGTCTAGAAGATTGTCCGTTTCATCCAGATTTTCCAGTTGTGTTGAGTATAGGCTTTTGTAGTAGACTCTGATGGTTTTTTGAATTTCCTGGGTTTCTGGTGTTATGTCTCCCTTTTCATTTCTGATTTTGTTAATTTGTATACTGTCTCTGTCTGTATTTTCTGACTAGTCTGGCTAAGTGTTTGTCTTGTTGATTTTTCTCAAAGAACCAGCTTTTGGTTTTGTTGATTCTTTGTATAGGACTTTTTGTTTCTGCTTGTTTGATTTCCACCCTCAGCTTGATTTATTTCCTGCCCTGTACTGTATTTGCTTCTTTTTGTTCTAGAGCTTTCAGGTGTGCTGTCAAGCTTCTAGTTTATGCTCTCTCCAGTTTCTTTTTGGAGGCACTCAACAGCTATGAGTTTTCCTCTTAGCACTGCTTTTCCTTGTATCCCATATGTTTGAATATGTTGTGCATTCATTTTCAGAAAATTTTGTTATTTAATTTCGTTATTTCTTCCTTGACCAAGTTATTGAGTAGAGTGTTGTTCAGCTTCCATGTGTATGTGGGCTTTCTGTTGTTTATGTTATTGAAGAGCAGCCTTAGTCTGTGGTGATCTGTTAGGCTGCATGGGAGTATTTCAATCATCATCATCATCTCTTCCTCCTCCTCTTCTTTCTCCTCTTCTTCCTCCTATTCTTCCTCCTCTTCCTCCTCCTCCTCCTCTTCCTCCTCCTCCTCCTCCATTTATTTATGTATTAGTTATAGGAGTACACTTTGTTGTCTTCACACACACCAGAAGTGAGCATCAGATCCCATTACCGATGGTTGTGAGCCACTATGTGGTTGCTCAGAATTGAACTCAGGACCTCCAGAAGCAGTCAGTGCTCTTCACTGCTAAGCCATTCTCCAGCCCTATTTCAGTCTTCTTGTATCTGTTGAGGCCTGTTTTGTGACCAGTTATATGGTCAGTTTTAGACAAGGTACCATGAGGTCCTGAGAAGGTATATTCTTTTGTTTTAGGATGAAATGTTCTATAGATGTCTGTTAAATCCATTTGGTTCATAACTTCTGTTAGTTTCATTGTATCTGTGTTTAGTTTCTGTTTCCATGATCTGTCCATTGATGAGAATGGGATGTTAAAGTTTTCCACTATTATTGTGTTGGGTGCGATGTGTGCTTTGAGCTTTAGTAAAGATTCTTTTATGAATGTGGGTGCCCTTACATTTGGAACATAGATGTTCAGAATTGAAAGTTCATCTTGGTAGATAATTCCTTTGACCAGTATGAAGTATCCTTCCTTATCTTTTTGATATCTTTTGGTTGAAAATTGATTTTATTCGATATTAGAATGGCTACTCCAGCTTGTTTCTTGGGATCATTTGCTTGGAAAATTGTTTTCCAGCCCTTTACTTGGAGGTAGTGTCTGTGTTTGTCACTGAGGTGCATTTCTTGTATGCAGCAAATCTTTGGGTCCTGTTTAACGTATCCAGTCAGTTTGTCTCTGTCTTTTTATTGGAGAATTGAGTCCATTGATGTTACAAGATATTAAGGAATAGTGATTGTTGCTTCCTGTTATTTCTTATGCTATTTTTATGTTTGTGTGTCTATCTTCTTTTAGAAAAAGCAAGATTAGAAAAAGCAAGATTACTTTCTTCCTTTTTCTAGCATGTAGTTTCCCTCTGTGTGTTGGCATTTTCATCTATTATCCTTTGCAGGGCTGTATATGTGGAAAGAGACTGTGTAAATTTGTTTCTGTCATGGAATATCTTGGTTTCTGCACCTCTGGTAATTGAGAGTTTTGTTGGGTATAGTAGCCTGGGCTGGCATGTGTGTTCTCTTAGGGTTTGTATGACATCTGCCCAGGATCATCTAGCCTTCATAGTTTGTGGTGAGAAGTCTGGTGTAATTCTGATAGGTCTGCCTTTATGTGTTGCTTGACCTTTTTCCCTTACTGCTTTTAATATTCTTTCTTTGTGCATTTTGGTGTTTTGATTATTATGTGACGGGAGGAATTTCTTTTCTGGTCCAATCTATTTGGAGTTCTGTAGGCTTCTTGTATGTTTATGGGCATCACTTTCTTTAGGTTAGGGAAGTTTTCTTCTNTAATTTCGTTGAAGATATTTTCTGGCCCATTATGATAGGAGTCTTCACTCTCTTCTATACCTATTATCCTTAGGTTTGGTCTTTTCATTGTGTCCTGGATTTCATGGATGTTTTGGGTTAGGAGCTTTTTGCCTTTTGCCTTTCTTTGACTGTTGTGCCAATGTTTTCTGTGGTATCTTCTGCACCCAAGATTTTCTCTTCTATGTCTTGTATTCTGTTGGCATCTATGATTCCTGATTTCTTTCTTAGGTTTCTATCTCAAGTGTTGTCTCCCTTTGTGATTTTTTTTTTTTTTATTCTTCCTACTTCCATTTTTAGCTCCTGGATGGTTTTGTTCAATTTCTTCACCTGTTTGCTTGTGTTTTCCTGTAATTCTTTAAGGGTTTTGTGTGTGTGTGTGTGTGTGTTTCGCTGTCTTTAAGGGCTTCTATTTGTTTACCTGTGTTCTCCTGTATTTCTTTAAGGGAGTTATTTATGTCCTTCTTAAAGTCCTGCATCATCATCATGAGATGTGATTTTAAATCAGAGTCTTGCTTTTCTGATGTTTTGGAGTATCCAGGGCTTGCTGTGGTGGAAGGACTTGGTTCTGATGATGTCAAGTAGCCTTGGTTTCTGTTGCTTATGTTCTTGAACTTGCCTCCCAACATCTCGTTATCTCTGGTGTTAGCTGATCTTGCTGTCTCTGACTGAACCTTGTCCCTCCTGTGAGCCTGTGATCTTAGGTGTGTCAGCACTCCTGGGAGACCAGCTTTCTCAAGTCGGGATTTGGGTATGGAGAGCTGTGGGACAGAGTTAACTCAGGGGTGCAGATGGAGACTGGAAGGATCCTGGCCCCACTTGCTCAAGGTTCCTGAGCCCTGTGGTCACCTAGCTGGTTCCTCTTTGGCCAGATCTGAGCAAAAGTGTTGGTCTCACATGTGAAGTTAGGAGTGACAGCACTCCTGGCAGACCAGCTCTCTTCTGGCGTGATTTGGGTATCTAATCAACATTTCTTGCTTTGTAGCTCTCTTTGGCTTTTATTTGGGAATCTTTTTACTGTGGATCCTGGCCTGGAACTCACAGAGATCTATCCAGAGTACTGGTCTCAAGAGTTCTGGAATTAAAGGGCCATCTATGTTTTGAAGGCTGACCATCCATTACCACTTGGAGAAGAGGAAAAGTATATCTATCAGCAGTCACAACAAATGATGCAAGACACTGAAATACATTTAAGATCAGTTAAAGTCCACCAGTGACCATAAAATACAGAATGGCAAAATAGAGTATATCAATAAGTTAAAAATTATGTAGTATAAATGCTGAATAATAAATGGGTGAGATAAAGGATAAATTACAGGGAGAGGGGAAAATAGAGGCAAGTAAGATTTAATCAGAGAACAAAGAGGGATAGAAATGTTTGTTATGAAGAAGAGAAAAGAGCAAATTAGAAAAGAAACAAAGCACCCAAAGCCAATTATAAGCCTGTGATAAGTATCTGTTCGTTTAGCATACAAGTCCCTAGATTCATCTCCGGAAGAGCCTGAATGAGTGAATGAATAAACGAGTGAAGAAAAATGAGAGAGATTTCTCAGTAATAAGAAGAGGGGTAGAATACAAAGAATAAGTCTGCATATTGTAGAACAATAGAAAGCAAGCAAGCAAGCAAGCAAGCAAGAAGGAAACAAAAAAGGAAGCACATTAGGTCAGAAGAAAAGCAAAGGAAAAGTAAGTGTCTCCACTCTGGAGTCCTAGCCTGAAAATAATGAGGAGAAAGTGAACTGAGCAGGCAGTGTGCTCACACTTCTGCCCTCCTGACTGGGGGGCAGATCTGCTCACACTCCTGCCTTTGCAATCACCATGGACTGTCTCAAAGTCAACCAAAACATTTCTTTTATTTATTTATTTATTTATTTATTTATTTATTTATTTATTTATTATTTGTAAGTACACTGTAGTTGTCTTCATACACTCCAGAATCAGATCTTGTTACGGATGGTTGTGAGCCACCATGTGGTTGCTGGGATTTGAACTCCGGAACTTCGGAAGAGCAGTCGGGTGCTCTTACCCACTGAGCCATCTCACCAGCCCAACCAAAACATTTCTTAAGCTGCTTTTTTTTGTCCTGTATCTGTTAGAGCATTGAGGCAGGTAACAAATAGTTGTTTTTGGTCATATGAGATGGATAGCTGTGGCATGGCAGACTGAAGCATGCTTTTGCTGTTGTTTTTTGCTCATGAGTTCTCTGTGTAAGAGAAATGTGCAAATATTGTCAGACTGTACTCTGGTAGTTTTTACTGTTTATCTTCACTCCAACTCAGACTATGTTCTGCATAATTTTCTCCCCTCTGTGGTTGTCAAACACACTGGGTTAGAACTAGCCAAAAGAGGAATTTCTGTGAGCAGTGCTGTCTACCATTTGAAGGTTCTCCTGTTAGATGAAGTAGGAGTCATGCAGGGACTTGTGGGCCCCAGCCTGATTTTACTTTCTTGTTCTATGTCCAGTTTCCTTTCCTGATGCTGACAGCAGTCCCATTCATTGGACACATCTCCAGATGTAGTGGCAAATCTATAGTGCACAGCTCCCCCATTAGATTTTCTTTTGTAATCCTATTTCTGTAGCTGGATGCTTTTAACTTCTCAAGTTGACTGACATACTAATCTATGATTTTCATCCTCCATCTTGGATCTTCATTGCCTCTTCAACTATTACCATAAATGTTAAGTGAAATTTTATAATAAACACCTTATTCTAATAAATCTCAGCAGTCTGCTTCTTGCTTTAAAATCCTGACCTTAATATGCTTTCCTTATTGGTAAATATCTACATAGTTTTTGAGTACTGTGGTAGGGAAAATGATTTTTTTGGTCGCCTGTCATTGTTTCTTTACACTGGTTCTTTCTTTTCTTTTCTTTCTTTCTTTCTTTCTTTCTTTCTTTCTTTCTTTCTTTCTTTCTTTCTTTCTTTCTTTCCTCTCTTTCCTCTCTTTCCTCTCTTTCCTCTCTTTCCTCTCTTTCCTCTCTTTCTTTCTTTCTTTCTTTCTTTCTTTCTTTCTTTCTTTCTTTCTTTCTTTCTTTCTTTCTTTCTTTCTTTCTTTCTTTCTTTCTTTCTT